>NC_030857.1:411878-582437 GCF_000208745.1 Theobroma cacao | reverse complement strand
TAAATAATTATAAACCGTTTTACAGTCTCGAATAAATATATTATTAATTAAGGGTTGTGTTATTATTTCTATGATCATTTGGTATTTATGTATATATATATATATATATATATAAATATTTATTCTATTTATTTATTGAAAGGGAGATGGCATGTACACATGGAAATTGCTATTGTTATGATAAAAGGTGGCAGAGAGGATGAGGAATGGGAAAGGCAAAAGTTGTTTTTCTTTGAATTTTTTGAGATATAACTGAAATGGACACACCACCCATAGCCATGTGATGTCGACTCTCAAAGCACCCATTTGTTTACATTTGATTAGCTAGCTGTTGGGATTTCAGTCACCTTTTGAACATTTTTAATCATGTAAATATAATAATCATCTTTTCATTTATGATCAATTAATTTTAAATTAAATATCTATCTTAAAAAAATTAATATGATATAAAAGTCGATATTATATAAAAATTCATAACTTACGATAAAAAAAAAAATTATGCGTATCTTAAATTAAATTAAATTAAATATTCATTTTAAAATTTCAAGATAAACACTCACGGTTACAGGAGTTTTATCATTTAAATTGACAAGAAGTTATCAAAAGTCCGAATCATAAATTAATTATGAAGAAAGCCAATTGAGTTTAGATAAGTATTCAATTAATGCAAACAAGATGTTTAATTTTCTATTATTTAAATGTAATTATTGTAAATTCTTTAGTAGTGATAGAAGAAGAAGACAAGATAATTAATGGACTGGTATAGATTATGACAATGACTAATCACTTCGTTAGTGAAAAGAAATGTTATCATGTTGAAAATACCAGTGAAGGACATCAAAATAATGGTACTAGCCAACTAATTCCTTCTGATTAATACTATAAAATATCTTGTAGATGCTGATGTATGAAAACCTAACTCATCTTAATCCTAGTTTGGTGGCAACCCTTAGTTTTTATGTTGGTAAAACTTATAATTATGAACCAAAATCACAAGGATTACATAGCATTCAAGGCTTTCTATTGGACTTAATTTACTAAACAAGGAGTTTTCCCTCTTAATCTATCGATCTAGAACAAATATATCTTAATAGAATGAGCATGGTTTGACCAAGAATAACCCAGAATCAAAATGGGAAGAGAAAGGTAAATTGCTGGAATCACCAGGGACATTGAGACAGGGTTGCTTGTAGTTATCACCTGGGGCCAACTGGGGGCAGGACCATTCTCCATAGATGATGAGATGTCAATCTCAATTGATATAATAACTCTGATTATGCTATCAGTTACTGTTTGGTTGAAACTGGGGGGGTTGGGGGGATTTACATCATAATCTGCATAACACAACAAAACATGGGCTAATTATTTTAGTGATTAAAAACTCGTTGAAATCACTGTCAGCGTCTGTCTGCAAATTTCTTTTCTGTTAATCACAATTATTAATGTATGATAGCTTCTCTTTCCATTGCATTAAGGCAATAAAATGGGGAGAGAACATATAGATTTCTCCTCTAAATCTGTCTCCAAATCTATATGAATCATTACATGCAAGATCTCTTGACCGTATATGGAGAATATTGGTGTCAGGATTGAAGTGTTCAACAGGGAAATCCTACTTCTTAAGACTGAAAATTGGCAAGTAGCCTCCGTAGCTGGGGGAAGAATGGGGGGCTAAGAAGACAGCTGCAATCATCTGTCACAAGTCAAAACTGCAGGGAAAAAAGAAAAATGTCATTGTTAATCTCTGTACAGTCTTTAGCAATTTGAAAGCTGTAAGGAAAAAGATGTAAGCAATTTGTCCAGAACAATGCTGACGGTTTGACACTGCAATGGCTACCAGTGTGATTGGAGACCATTTTTCCATCCCTTATGGGCCATGGTGGAAGCTTGAAATAGGTTTCTTTCTTCAACCTCTTTGGATGGATCCGTCACCAAACATTATTTTTCTCATTACAAAACAAAGACATTCGGGTTCAGGACCTACCAAAGTACCCACATCTCGTTTCTATATTCAAATTTTCCTCCGGTCCATAGATAAGCCTAGGACGAATTGGGTTCTGCTAACATCAGGACAACTGCTTTGAGCCTATTCTAATTGTCTAGTGATTAGTTGGCAAGCCATAATTTAGTAAGGCTCCTATAGGGTATGGTGAAAAGGGTGGGATTGGAGAAAAAGCTTGAAGAACTTTTAGGATATGTGTGAAACTAAAGTGTAGGTAGGTCCCTGTTGAGTCCCCAAAGGAGAATATGAGTATGTCTATGGAGAGACAAGAAGAATCATTAATTGGTAATAAGTAATGTGACTCGCCACCAGAATTCTATCAGGTTTCCACCCCTCAAAAGATTTTCCATTGGTCTGCTTCTGGATTAGTAGGGCTTTTAGTATAGGTTACAGAAGGGAAAATGGTGGTCAGGAATCCATGAGGACCATATACCCCACGAAGACATCTGCCTATACATGTCTTCTAAAAAAATATTTTTATGGCTACAAAGCTTTTTCAGTCTGAGCACTTTTTTGTGATGAGTGCCACTAAAATCATTGTACCTCTTTCACTAAAGCTGTCGTCTACCTTTTTTTTTTTTTCTTTCTTCCTTCTTAATCCTTCATCCTGTGTTCATGATGTTGCATCATCAGACAATTGAAAAGTGGTTTTTCAATTAAAGCAGCATCACTAACTCCAATAAGACACCTATCATTGCATTGACATGCCCCTCGAGATCAGAATTTTCAACATTGTGTTAGAATGTAATGGAAGAAAATCACTACATGAATGATTGATGGTTGAAATATAACAATAATTCAAGTAATGCACATTAATCCTTAGATTTAGGTATTAGAGTCAATGGAAAATGGCAATGGACCGTATCACCATAGTCTCCAATGTGTTGATGGTTGAAGATATATCTAAGAACAGGGTCAATGCCATCAAAGGCAGTGGTCCTACTACCAGTGGAAGCTTGGAGAGTCCATCCATGGGTTTCTGGAGTCTTAACTTACTAAGTGGGAGAGTCAGGCCAAAACAGAAAATATTGGACGGGCATTGGATTTTTGCAGCAGTCCTGAATCCTGATAAAAGGGCAAAAGCAGCTATATGCTAAAAGGTATCTCTTTAATAAGTGGTATGAATCAAAAGCTACTTTGGCTTGGGGCTCCGAGTCAGTAAGGATGATTATTGTTTTATGGAGCTTAATGAAAATGCTTTGATGCAACAGTAATTTCATTGTGCAATCGCAACAAAGGATCAAGCTGGTGTGATTTTCACCCTGGTGAAACACAATCAGTCGTGTCCCATCCTTGGCCCAACAATTAGCTTGCCAGCTGGCCTATCAGACCACTATCTTCCCTAAGAGGGCTTTGTCTTCTGATCAAAAGACAGGAAATCCAGTGCTATAAAATCCATGCTACACGCGCATTTGTTTAAATCAAACATGGATGAGTGGCTTTTACATTAGGATCCCCTCCCCCTCCCTTGAGTTGGATCTGAGGGGAAGGTGAGCCCTCATCCCTCTTTGCTCCATAAATGAGGTCCAATAAAAAGGAATATATAAAAGAGGAGCCAGAAAAGGTACAGCAAGAAGTTAAACGCAGATTAGTTAACATCTTTCATTACCATTAATATATCCCACTTCTTCCAGGGATCTACCTTGGACAAGTTTGCAAAGTCTAGTTGAACTAGTTTTCCACCAGGTGAGTCTCTAGAAGCCAAGAAAAGAGACAAGACCCAGATAAAACAATAAGAAAGCTGGCTATACCCTGCATAAAGCAGTCCTCGTCAGCTTCTATATCGTTTCTGGTTTTGCCAGCTCTTCCTGAGGAACCGGCCCCCATATCTAGTTGACTATTAGCTTCATTGTAGACTAGATATTGCTCTCTCTCCTTCGCTCTTCTATAACCTCCAGATTCATTTTCCACTCTTAAGTATTACAATTCACAAGAAAACGATTCCTTTTTCTACCCATCATTGACCAATGATCAGAGAGAAGTTAGGTCTAATCTTTCTATATATTTAAACAGAAGAAAGACGAGCAGGTTTTAGGATAGATTATGTTTTGGAACTGGTTGTTGTTTCCATTAAGAAAGCTAACTACAACCATGTTCTATTTCTACTAGTAGCATAAAATTCAACATTATCGTGGGAAATTTCTAAAGTTGAAAAGCTAAAGTATCTTTTGTTAAGTCAAGTAGCCTTTTAACTTTGGTTGTTTGCGAGAATTCCAACCCAAGTAGCCTCTCTTTCAGTGGCAGATGATGATGTCGAAATGTGTGTACCTTTAATCTTTTAAGGATCACGACAAAGACTTGAGAATGGGCACCAGCCCATCAACAACCTATCTTACTTTCCTTCTGAAAACAACAACATCATAGTCCCTAACTCCCCTTTTGCTTTCGAATGTACACTAAATTTACAGCAGGAGGCCTCTGAATAACCACGAAGGCCATGAATTTGACAGCCAAAATTCTAGAATTCTTGGGATCTATTGAAGCTCCTAAAATGACCATAAGTTTGCAGAGTTATGACAGTATAAGTAAGATCCTAAGAAAGACAGATGTTTGAGGTAATAGATGTAGAGTTCATCAACAAAGAACAACTTCATGGAACAAAACAAACACAAGGTCATGAAAGCTTGGGCTTGGCTAGCTGCTGGTTTTCTAACTTCAGGTTCAAAGCACCATAAGAGTTCATTTAAGTACCGACAATACTGCCAGTTAAGAGTATAGATGCAATGAACACTAGCAGATGAAGCAAGTCTAACGGAATCTATATCAATGTAACAGAAAGAAGAAGTGGAAGTTCCAGGGGCATGCCATATATTACTATTTTGCATCCCTTATATTCTAAATAAACACCAAATCCAAAAACGAGATTTTCTCTATGGGATGCAACTTCATTTCCAACCTGCTGCTAGGAAATGGTTACAGCCTACAGCAGACAAGAGGGTCATGAGAGCTCAAGAAGCCAGAAGATTTCTGCATTTTATCACTAAAATTTCCGTGTGTAATGTTACTATATATGGTTGTCTCATGTTCACATTTGAAAGCCCATTTTTAGTAGTATATTCATACAGGCCCAAGTGGATGCTAGTTTCAATGCTCTGTATTTTAAACTATTTTCTGCCTTGACTAGAAGTGTTCTACAGCTGCACTCAGCTTCAAGTTGAGTGACACAGATCACAATGTAGATATATCAGTGCCAAAATTCCATTAAACAAGACTATATTATGATTACAAGTCAAAGATGAAACAAAAAAGAATCATAATTAAGCAATCTTACCGCCTTCCTTTCTTTAGAAGACTTTATAGTCAATTGTAGTTGATCAGATTTCCTATCACCTAGATATTTACACTATTTTCAGGACCCAGTTACTCAAGTTAATCAAGTCAACTAACAATGGGAAATACTGCGTTAATCATTTGGGTGTCTCTCTTGCGCCTGGTAGGATTCACTCAGTGCTATGGAGGCAGAGACTTCAACCCAATTAAACTCCTAAGGCAGGAATTATCAGAGCAGATGTCATCTGATGTATCAAAGTGGCCAACTACGTTCAGCCTGGAAACAGATGCGGGGCAGTTCTCACCTGTTTATATAGGCCCACAAGGAGGCCTAAGGGAAGTTGATAAAATCGGAAGTTTGCCCGGACAACCTGGTGAGGTGGATTTTGATCAGTATTCAGGTTACGTGACCGTTGATCCTGAAGCAGGCAGGGCATTGTTTTATTATTTCGTGGAGTCACCTCACCATTCTTCTACTAAGCCGCTGGTTCTATGGCTTAATGGAGGTATTGCTTATATTCCATGCTTGTATTTCTTCTTTTTTCTATTATAATGAATTTAACTATGTTTCACTTTCATAAGAAATTAAACACTGAAGATTACAAGCTTAGCTCACCGGAAGTATCCATCTTGTTGGATTTGAACCCATTAGTCATAAGCTATGCTACATCAGAGCAATTCAGGCCATAATGATATGTTTTAGGAGCAAAAAAGCACTTCCCCCCAGCGTATGAAAAGTTACCACTATCAATCTATCATCATCTTCTTCTCCCCTTTTAGCCATTGATACAGGACTTATTCACGAGAGACAGGTAAAAGTTCTGGCCAGACGGTTAGGTAGTCCTATCCTGGCAATAAAAGTTTAAATCCCTATTAATCACTGTTGCGGTAGAACCAAGTAAGAATTGGGTCATTGGCCGCTTAATGATTGGGCTTTTTCTTGTATGTGTAAGAATTAGGCTGGTCAGCGCAATGAAGAATTTTATATGTGTAAGAGTTGGGTTTGTTCTGTTATTTGTGTTCATGGGCTTTTTCTTGGGCCCCTTAATGATTGGGCTTATTTGTTAGCAGCCTGATCATGGAATAGATTTTGATGGGCAGGGCCTGGTTGCTCTTCAATTGGAAATGGAGCTATGATGGAACTTGGCCCATTTAGAGTTAAAAATGATGGGAAAAGCCTACGTCGAAATAGATATGCATGGATTAAGGGTAAGTTCTTGCGTACTGCTGCTGCTGATTTGCTTCCTGGGCACAAACTAAACCATTATGATCATTGGATAGGCTAATTTTTCAAAGTTATTGTTTCAGATGCCAACATCATCTTCTTAGAATCTCCTGCTGGTGTTGGCTTCTCTTACTCAAATAGAACCTCAGACTATAAGTCGAGTGGAGATAAAAGAACTGCCCAAGATTCCTACACCTTTCTTGTTAACTGGCGGGAAAGGTTTCCCGAATACAAGACCAGGGAATTTTTTATCACAGGAGAAAGCTATGCAGGCCACTACGTACCCCAGCTTGCTCACACTATCCTTCAAAACAACAAGTACACCAATCAAACTATAATCAATCTAAAAGGCATTGCAGTAAGTTTCTTTGAATGTTCATATGCTTTTAGTAATATGGTTTTATGAACTTTTAACAGGAGGCATTTTTTTTAATGTATTAGATAGGTAATGCTTATATTGATTTTGAAACAACTATGAAAGGAGCAGTGGATTTCTATTGGACGCATGCGCTCATGTCAGATGAAATATACAATGGACTTGCATCCAACTGTGATTATTCTACACTAAATTTATCATCCAAAGAATGCCTGGGATTTGTTGATAAAGCAAATGATGCTGCTGGCAACATATATACCTATGACATCTATGCTTCCTTGTGCAATTCCTCCTCAAGTTCCAATTCTGTAAGTAAAATACAGTTCTGCTTTTTGTACGAGTATATAAGCTAAAAGCTTTACTCTGGTGAATGTAATGACCTATGCTAACAGAAGTTTACAAGCCAGGTTTCTGCATTTGACCCCTGCTCAGAGAATTATGTCCATTCCTACTTGAACAATCCAGAAGTTCAAAGAGCACTTCATGCAAATGTTACTGCTCTTCCTTATCTATGGGAATCCTGCAGGCACGGACCGATATCCCTGTCACTTTTTCCTTCTTGGGGAATCTGTGTAGTTATGTTGGTAGTTTCATTCAGTAGTATCTGACTAACCCCTGTTTCATTTCATATTGATTGTTAATCCTGGCGGTTTTCCTGATAAATTCTTCTGAAAACAGTGGAGAAGTAAATCGACACTGGAAAGATAAACCATTAACAGTGTTGCCAATCATTAAGGAACTAATGGAAAGTGGGATTCGCGTTTGGATCTACAGGTTAGTCATTTGGAAAGAAGCTCAATCTCAATCAACCTTTCACACTTAAGTCCGATATGATAACCTCAGAGAAACTCTGATAGCCACTTAGAAAAACAAGAATCAAAATTAAATGCTGTCTTACCATGGTTAATGACATTATGGCAGTGGTGACACGGATGGTGCCTTGCCTGTAACATGTAGCAGATATGCCATAAACAAATTGGGGACACCCATTAAGACTGCCTGGTACCCTTGGTACACACAAGGGGAGGTAATAACTGATCTAGTTGTTGCAGTTAGACTATGAATCTATGATAATCAAGCTAATTATCTTGTTGTTTTGTCAAAGGTTGGAGGGTATGCTGTTGGATATCAAAACCTGACATTTGTAACTGTAAGAGGAGCTGGGCATTTTGTTCCAAGTTACCAGCCAGCTCGGGCCCTGGTGCTCTTCTCGTCCTTCTTAGACGGAAAGCTTCCACCATCCACGTAGAAGGTTCGACCATTGAGAGAATGGCATATGTTGTACTATTTTTTAAATTATTACTACATCATGTCAGCTGGATATGTTCTGTTAACTTTGTGACAAAGGAAGAGATAATTTTGAACAAAAATTTTGTTATTTAATTTATAACCATGCCTTGGTTGGCTCTCTAAGTTGCAGCCATGATGGTGCAATATGATTTTGTATTGGGATAAGAACTGAGGAATATCACAAGAAAGAGTTGTGATTTCCCGAGGAAGAACCACAAGATATGTAGACATATGCCTACCAAAAATACAGATAAGGTGATGAATGGATCCAATGTGAAGAGTGTCAAAGTAAAGAGAAAGGAGAGTTTGGAAGCAGTCATTCATAGAGCATTAGACCGCACCAATTAGTTTGGGATAGGTGGGATATAAGAATTCCATGGACCAATCATGCATTTCAGCATTTATAGGGCACCCGATTGGAGTTGGAAAACGCACTCAAATTTCGGCCATTCGATGTGGTGAAGTAAGAGCAGTGCAGGTAAAAAGAATGAAGGATATCTCTAAATTCCCTTGTCTCAAGCCGGCCCCAGCAGACTTGTAAGCATGTGCTGCAAGCTGTACCTCTGACTACAAAATGGAAGAGAATAACATCAAAAAGGAAAAACTACACCCTGGTTGTTATGTTGTCTTTGGGAAATATGCAGTAGGCATTAACATTGGCTTGAGTATATGTAGATACTAGATTTTGATTAATACTGTTACTCTAAAGAATTATGTTACAACATAATATTGTACAGAGAATAACCAGAACAAGTGAAGTGTTACTTCACGCAGAATAAGTGAAGCGCTACTTCAAGTACTACTTAAAACAGAACAATTAGAAAATGTAAAGTATTACTCCATATGGAACAACTAATATAAGTAGAACAGCCACTTTGAATAGAATAATCGCTTCACTTGGATGACAGTGAAAGTAGCTCAGAATAAGTTACAGGGTTCATGGGTTACTTTCATCTTTGAATGTTCCAGAGAGTTTGGCTTAGTGGCTCAAATATGGAGATAATTAAGAGGTCTTCCTCTTAACCCTTTCTTGAAGTACAAGTGTTTCACCCTCTTACCTTGTTCTCATATACTTATTCATGTACAGCTTATTCTCTTGTACCTATTCTCGTACAACTTCTTCTCTTATACCTATTCTTATAAACCTATTTTCTATTACATTTTTTTGAGAACAAGTCTTACTATATTCAATTACAGTAACGGTTACTTACATTAATATTCTTCATAACAATGTCATTCATTAGGCGCATTAAAGCCTATTGTTATGTAACCGTCACTTTTAGCACTATATATAGAGCCTCACAATTCATTTGAGAGACTCTTCTCTCCCCTTTAGTCTAACACATTCTCAACTTCAGAGCTTCTCTCTCTAAATTCTCTCTCTGATTATCTTGTACTCTCTAAGTCTCTTTAAGTGTTTTCTTATTGTCTTTCACCTGCCACAGCATTTAGTATTTCAGGAACTGTTTCAATCTTTCTTTTTGCCGCCTCTGACACATCATTTTACTTATTTGCAATGCTTTCTCTCTCTATCACAAGAACCCTTTTACAGTATATATACTTACATACTACTATATAAGTTAGCATAAGCTCCGAGTCCTGAGGCCACAAACTCTCTGTACCGAATTAAGTTATAGCCGCAATGAAAGTCACTATCATATGGCTGCTGCTGCTGCTATTCCCTTGCTACTTCCCAGGTTTCCCCGCTTCATGCAAGGGAAACCAGATTGACAATCTCAACAGGTTGATCGAATCTCGAAAATCCTCCAACCCACCTCGGCCTGAATCATGGGCTCAACAAGATGATGATACAGAAGATAGTCATACCCCTCCTGTGTATGTAGCATCCCAAAAAGGGTTGATGCAAGCTGACAAGATCAACGCACTGCCGGGTCAGCCTGAAGGAGTGGGTTTTGACCAGTACGCAGGCTATGTAACAGTGGATCCGGTGGCTGATCGAGCATTATTTTATTATTTTGTGGAGTCACCGGTAGATCCTTCCAAAAAGCCTCTCGTTCTATGGTTAAATGGAGGTAAATTAAGTACTCAAATTCATCTACAATAACATATCATATTAAAAATCATACCTTGGCGTAGCATCTCTTGTTTACTGCATCAGCATGGTCTTCATATTTAATTATATAAGCGTGAGGATAGTCATAAAGAGAGGTTTTTGCATTTGCATAAGAAAAAGCTTGGAAGACAGTTCTGAACAATACCGATTCAGAACTCCAAGGTTTAATACTATCCATAAATCGGTCCTTAGCTGATCATTTCACGATCGAAATAAGAGAAGCGCGTTTGGCATCTGAAATCAACATCATGCTTCAACTTTCATTAGAAACAGAGCACTTAGGCGTCAAAAAACATCATACTCGTGCTAACCAGGGAAGCAGATTCAGTGGAGTAGACGAGACAAAATTGGTTCAGTCCTAGCATATTCCACGCGTAAAGGACCCGGAATCTCCAATTTTCCACCTACTCTGGGACCATTAAGTCGTTTTGATATGGCTTGATTAACCAAGTCCAGCCAGGCAGGAGTCCAAAATGGGCACGGCACACTGCTCCAAGAAGATCCCACCCGGCTCTTATTTTCAAACAATCAGGGAGTGCTTTCCCACGAGAAAAGCCAACTAATGAATGTCGTTGCCCTGAAGCTTAATCATGAAACCCAAACATCATCCGGGGAGGTCCCACCACTAAGTGAACTAATTAGCCAGATTTTATGGCATGAATTGCCATTGCTTGGGTATTTTGATGCTGACTTCCTACGAAAGCCTTTCATTTTTTCTTCCCTTGTTTGCTTCTCCCGATTTCCGAAAGCTCTGTTTGTATTTGTACCTCTGACAGCTTCATTGATTAAATCCATTTCAAAAATAGTATATGCTCTCATTCATCGACTCAAGTAACCAGATAGGCGTTTGGCCTAACTTAGACTCTAAGTTACAGATTTTTTTTCTTTTTGTGAAAGATTGAAGTTTCATTGCTAATGAGGATGGAAACAATCCTCTTCAAAAGAACATCATTAAAGACAGTGCTTTGTGGGTTATACGTGGACACAAAAAGCAGGTATAATCCCCAAATCTTCCTCACAACAACCCACAAACACCTACTCTAAGCTACAGATATAGCTTTACAGAAATCCCAAACCACTTACTTTTTATCCGGACTTGTCCTTTTTTCTCAATGATGGAATCTTGAGTTGGTTCAGCACTTACTTTGCTTTACTATGACAAAAAAAAGAAAAAAGAAGAGTAGGAAGTTTCTTTTTGCCCACCTTTGAGTCGCGGGGCAGGACCGACTTGTAATGGTCTTGGTAACTATCGCCATTGAAGGAATCCAAGCCCATCGTCACTCTGCCCAGACAAATCAAGTGTCTAGAATCTGTAGACATCAATAAGATAAAATAAAATAACAGAAAAGGGTTGATTGGTCATGATGTACAGGTCCAGGATGCTCGTCTTTCGGGTATGGAGCCATGCAAGAACTGGGACCTTTCAGAGTAAACAGTGATGGAGAAACGCTGTACAGGAACGAATATGCATGGAACAATGGTAACATTAACTCTGTTTCCAAGTTTGACAACATCGTTTTCTCATTTCTCTTGATTTCTACTGACACATCCTACAAAAAAATTGGCAGTTGCAAACGTGATCTTTCTGGAGTCGCCGGCAGGAGTCGGGTTTTCTTATTCAAAAAATTCCTCTGACTACACCAGCGTAGGTGACAGGAAAACAGCACAGGACTCCTACATTTTTCTCATCAACTGGCTCGAAAGATTCCCACAGTATAAAACACGCGATTTTTACATAACCGGTGAGAGCTATGCTGGCCATTATGTTCCTCAGCTTGCTTACTATATTCTCGAGAGAAACAAGAACACAACTCAATCTGTCATCAACCTCAAAGGAATTGCTGTAAGTTTACTGACGAAACGCCATCCTTTTTTCAATGTGAAAAGAGGCTTAAAGCTGTGAATTGTTATGGATATTGCAGATCGGAAATGCTTGGGTAGATGATGTTGCTTGTACGAAGGGCTTGTTTGATTACTTATGGACGCACGCTCTCAACTCTGATGAAACCAATGAAGGAATTAACAAGTACTGCAACTTTGCTAGTGAAGATTCACTTACCAAAAAGGCAGATGCAGACGACAATCCGATCCAATGTGGAAAGTATCAGAAGCAGGGACTTCTAGAGTTGGGAGACATCAATCTGTACGGAATTTATGCCCCTCCATGCTATACATCAGCACTAAAATCTGGATCAACTGGCAATGTAAGTATCGTACTCCTAAAACGATCGTGCTTCATAACAATCCTTACTGATCAATAAGACAATGAATCGGTCATTAAAAGTAAATCTAAATATGAAATGGATAGACCAAAGATGCGAGCTATTATAACCATGGAAGAGTAGAGAAGCAAAGATGTCAAACAAAGCAAATGCGCCTTAAGACATGGACTGAACTAATTCTTGATGATCTTGAATCTTTAGGTCAAGAACTATGATCCATGCGCTGAGTATTACGTTAATTCCTACCTAAATCTTGCAAAGGTACAAGCAGCCCTTCATACCAAAGCTACGAATTGGTCAGGTTGCAGGTAGGCAAGACCCTGCCAATTTGCTTTTCAAATTATTTGTTCTCATTGAGTATACTATGTTACCTGTGATCAACAATAACAAGATATGCATGCAAATTGAAAGAACAGCTTCGTACCACGTTAAAAAGCTTGAAAGGGTGAAACAAAAACTCCTAACCAGTCCGCTTCTGTACCATGTTCAGTGATGTTGGATGGACAGACAGCCCAACGACTATTCTTCCTGAAATACGGCACTTAGCCAGGAAGATTAGGGTGTGGAAATACAGGTATATTTCTCAATAAATACAGCATTACTGCACCGAAAGTCTTACACATTCACTAATAAGATATATACTTGTTATTATCTATAAAACAAAACCTGCGGCCAGTGGCGACACAGATGGCCGAGTTCCAGTGACATCTTCTAGGTACTCCATCAACAACCTAAACCTTCAAGTAGAGACTGCCTGGCACCCATGGTACTCTAATAGTGAGGTAATATGGTCTTAATTTCCTGCCATATGACAAATCCTAATCTGTAACCTTTTATGTACACTCCAAGAACTGACGGTGGCAGGTTGGAGGATATGTTGTTGGCTACAAGGGAGTGATTTTTGCCACAGTACGTGGAGCTGGTCACACAGTTCCAAGCTACCAACCAGAGCGAGCACTCACCATGATCACATCATTCCTTCAGGGGAAACTGCCTCCTGGCAAGCCTACCTCTTAACAAACCTACGGGGAATACACTTCACAATGGTAATCATCCTATTCTTAAATTCCAGAAATTTGTCGGCAAGCTGACAAGTTTTCTCTATATAATCTTTGCATAGAAGTTAGAAGGCAAGGAGAAGACGTATCATTGGAATGGGCGCTAAAGAAATTGAACCAGTTCTCTGCTGATAGAATTATTCTAAAAGTTAAAAGATATCTATGGACAATGTATTATTATGTTTCTATTTTTAACAACTATCTACGAATAGACATAATCATTTAAGTACATCATCCATTTAGAAATTAGGCCAAAGTATATAGAGCTTGTGCAATGGCTGTGTGAAAACCTCTCAGTTGCTACCTGACAGTATATCTCCCTTCCTGTATAATTTCAAGGAATTCGCCCCTCACAAGCAGAAATACAGTTATAAACCTTACCAGATCATCAAATTTCTCATTCGGGGAAGGATTGACAGCAAAATCTAAAAATCTCAAAGTAAAGACATACTAGAGTGCAATTCTAGTACAAGTTTCTTAAATTAAATTGATTTTTATTGTCAACTTAAAATATATAAAAAATGTCATACAACAACATAAAAGGACAGCAACTATGATTACAACTACAATTAACAAAGTCTCCTACTGCTTACAGATTTTATGGAGTGGCAGTGCCACCAATCCAATTTCAACACAACTGACATTGAGTCAAATGAATGGGCTTACAGTGAGAAAATACTGTACAAGTTTCAATTATGTTGAAATGAATAGCCTCTCACTAACCTTAAATTACAATGCTGCCAATAGGACATGTACCTTCAAAATTCTGAATTTTCAACAAATTCCCATCCTTTAGCGTGGCCAAAATTTTCTTCTCTTTCTGTTGTCTGCAGCTCGCATGGAATTTGTGAGGCTTATGGTTCAAAATCTGCTTCATTCTGCCTCCAGACTTCCAAAGGAACCTAGTAGAATAACTCATTTATTCTTTGAGAAAATATGATGTTACTTCCTAAAATAACTGGAAAAAAGAGGCGAAAAAGGTTACCTTAATATCTTTCATTCCTAAAAACTGTCATGAGCTCTTAAGGCTTCAAGGATGCTACCAACCCAGCTGCCAATACACAAAAATCAAAAGAGCCGGAATCTTTAATTTAGTCAAAAACAACTTCCAATTTGATAAGCATTCATGGTTAAGGAGGTTCAGAGAGAGAGAAAAGGTGAATATAAGAGAAGGAAGAACTCATTTGCCAAGTCAAGGAAGCTCAGCTCAAACAGAACTTTGCTCAATACTCAATAGAGTATTGGTTTTGCTGGCAGAGCCTTGGCTATTGAAGCAAATTACAGTTGCAGGAAATTTGCTGTAGTTTAACTTTATGGTTGCTTCAACAGCCATGCAAGTAATCGGACACTGAGTGTTCTAACTGCCACAAAAAAAAAAAAAAGAGGAGCTTCTTCTCAATGGAACTAAGATGCAACCCACTGTTACTTGATGACAGAGCATACAAATTAGGCAAGCAGTAAATTGTAACACAGAAACAAAATGCAGAATGTTTAGAAAAAAGAAAGAGGATTACCCATCAAGTCCAGGCTGCGTTGGAAAGTAAACATTTCTCAATCCCAATCTTTTTGCAGCTGAGGCGGTTGTCTCCCCAATACAGGCAACTGAATTGCTCCAAGAATCAGGTTTTGAAATAAGATTGACCCAGGCTCTGATGCAATAAAGGTGCATAAACTAAATATATCAGAAACATATCTACCCCAATAAAACATTTGGGAAATGCAGGCAGCCCAAGCACGAGCAAGGATATGTTTTCATCATCCATATTTACGGCCATCAAGAAGGTCTGACTACGATGACAATCCAAATTATATGAAGTAACAAATGTACAGGATGGTTAATGAACTTGCAGAGAGGTAAGCTCAAACCAATAATATCCTCATTAACAGATACAAAAGCTTTAAGTTAGCCTTTGTAATTGGGCTAATTAATACAAGTGCAGAGAAAGAACTGCTACATACTGAACTGCAGAAGGTGAAGCAACAGCAACAACCGGGACAGATAGGGCCTTCTCCAAGACAATTTGGTCAACATGATCAACAAGTACCTGAATGAAATAATTAAACATCAAGGACGAAGAGAGCACACACAATTGTCATTCATAAACCATCTTCTTTAGCCCTCATGAGGCCACTGTAGCAGCTATAACCCATTACTATAGACAGACCATGATTAATACATTCAAAGATGCAAATCATGATAGGGAGTTGGGAAACCAACTATCCCATTGGTGTTCCAACAGAAGAATCAAGACAAGCATATAGACAAACTACCACACTGGCTCCAAAAAAGAGGAATACAAGCTACGAATCTTGAATTGTGACTAAATCTTGCCTCCCCAAGAACCATGGGAGGACAAAAAACTTAGCAGATTCTTCTTGTTTTCATTTCAAGCAATAAATAGCATCCCCCTAAGACATTTATGCGCTATCAACAGACTTTTAACACCATTTTGCAGGAGATAGTTACTATTTCAAATATCTCATCTCAGTCATATCTGGTTGCCCAGACAACATTATAAAATGAATTTGATGGATTATGTTGATATATTGCTCTCAAGGCTACAATAGACAGACATACTTTGTAAAATAGTGAAATTATTATGTAAGCTAAATAAAGAAGCAATTCAACTTCAATTAAGGTAGATAAGGTAAACAAAATTTAACATCAATGGAATGACACCCGGAGAGGAACCTGAAACTAAAAGTACCAACACAAAGACACTCACAGTTGTGTATGTGTTCAGCCTCATAACCTGAAATCCACGACTAGACAGGCCTTCTTCTGCAACATAAATGCCAAACCAAGGGTCAACACACTTTTTCACATTTTCCTAATGTCATAATTAAACTTCAAGCATGATACTAACTAAAGCCAATATAAGAATAATATCAAGCATAGTGATGAGGAAAAATTACTACTAAGAATTGCTTGACCAAGCTAGACATTTCTGATAAAAGTTCCCGAAGTCAAGAAACTCAATTTGAATATAACAGGGAAAAAAGGATCATACAACTAATTAACTCCAAGTAAAAAACAATTTCAGATAAGTAAGACCCAGTAGTGGGGGAAAACGAAAGCAAAACACCTATAGTTTCAAGGTTAATAAATGTGTTATGGTTTAGTATGCCACCACAACCTGATGTGCATTCATTAATAGAGAACAAGTATTTTTTTTCATTTATTTATTTATTTTTTTGGTAGGGGGTGAGGGGATGGGTTGGGGGGGGGGGGGGTTGGTTGGCTTTAAATTTTAAACTGAGTCAACCTGTAGGTTTCTTTCACAATTTAAAATTCCTTTTTCTCAAGCCTCAAAGCAAAGCTTTCTTCTCCCCTTTACTTTTTCAAGTTTAGATTTTATGCTTTTAAGAATTTAACTTTTGAGGATTTTGTTTTCGATGAAAAGCATGGCTATTTATTATGCTATAATCATATGAGTAATTATCACAGCTATAAAATTTTCCAACAAAAAATTATCACAGCTATAACATCAAATAAACTTTGCATACCCATTTAAACTAAAAGGTCAAGTTTTTAGCTTACAAATCCACTGGTTAAATGTCTCCAATGCATCACAGAGACAGAGCAGATGCTCAAATAACAAAAATCTAAAAATCAGCAAGGGCCAAAATCGCTCCAGAAAAATAGACATCCATGAGAAGGATATCAGAAAACCAATGCAATTAACTTACCAATCTCATTACTAGCTTTCACCGAAGCAGGATATAAGACGGTGCACCTTCTATTCCCATCCTTCGGAAGCTCTGAAGCCAAAATTTTTCCTGTTGCTGAATGAGTGGAATTTAAACACATTGAATGCCATTAGCATCCAAACAGTGATTATTTAATAGAGGCAAGTCATGGTTATCTATGACACCTATCAATAGAACTGCTGAGAAAACATGATTTATACTGTAACCACAACAACATGTCAGTCACATAAAAGAAAGGGTAGATCATTTTATAGCAGCACATACTCTAATGTAGCAAAATATCTCACAGAATGAGGAGCAATGTTGGACATCCAGATAAACCCAATTTAATGTTTGTAGTCTAAACTAAAAATACTAAAAATTCATAAATGCATCTAAATCAATAGGACAAAAACAATATGCCACGTGTTTCATTTTATTGATTAGAAGAATCCCTCCCAAAGTAGATGTAAGATTATTTTCATCAAAATGACCAACTCTTAAAAATTTGAATGCAGGCACATGCCACCATGCAAACACAAGCAAAGATGACCCATAAAAACAAATTTATACATAGAAAAATCGGTACCTTTTGATGGTGCAAAGGCAACATCAAGTGAGTGCTTTGATGATTGCATTAAATTGTCAAAAATACTAGCTGTACCAGCTCCAACAACACCTACCCTCACACTTGGGGTTCCAGCTGCCCTAAAGGAAAAAAATGAAGCCCATGTGTCCAAATTAAACACTAATCAATAGAAAATTATGTAATTTTAGAGCCACACATAAAGATGTCCTTTAGACACATATCCATACGTAAATCACACACACAAATACTTAACTTTTTGAAACTGCTAATAAAAGTATAAATGCTGCAAGGCTAAGATGACAAATACATGTTGGCAAGAAAGGAGAGTAATACTGCTGAAACTTGAGAGGTATTTCAAGCAAACACATTATTCATCATTTGAACACTAAAATTTCTTAAAACCCAACAAGAAATACTTAAAATATTTTTGACATGAAACTGCAGGAGCCCATAAAGTAGATAGTTTCTCGCTTGTATGTTCTAACCCTTACTTCCATGCCTCTAGAAAGACCGAACCGGCTTCAGGTGAAGTTATGATGATCCAGTCAAACGCTGTTTCTGCTGACACCACAAAAAATATATATATTACAAGACAAGACAGACAAATTAACTTGTGCCCTCTTTATTTAGACTGTCCTAAGGGGCATTGATAGCAATCATATTATTCTCAATTATCACCATACAACTATTCCTAAGAAATTCCGCCACTTCACACAATGAAGAAGCAGTACAATAGAGCAAAAAAAATGCCTATCCAAATCCCAAATATCAGTATGCTTTGTGTTTGTAGGCCAAAACCAGACAAGGCTTGACAAACAACAGCTTAGCAGCCAATGGATGTAAACATGTGTATTACATCTAGCAAGCATAAAAGGAGACCAGCAACCTAAGACTGACTAGACATACATATTTTGAAAGAAAGATTGCCTATCATCCGTGTAATCCAAGTGACAGTCCATCCAATGCACTAACTACAAAATTATGCACAACTATCAATATAAAGCATGAAGTTTTCAAACTCACCACTTAAAACAGAAGCAAGCCTATCAAAGTCAGGCCCTTGTGTATGCTGAATAAGAGGAAGCTCCAAGCAATTGATCCCGTGTTCGGCCTACAATTTAATACAATCTTAAACCGAATATATACTTTTATAAAAAATGTTGAGCTAATATATAGCAGGATTTCCCATTTTAGTGTGTATTGTTTCATCAGACAGATTTAGCAAACATCATACATGCCTAACAGACATGTTTAAGGACTATTGTGGGTAAAAGCATTAGTGGGACCCAAGAATCAGCAATACAACTCAACATCAGGTGACACAGAATAACCAATAATCAATATTAAAGTGAACAGACAAGGCACCATTGCACACACATTGAAGTAACAAAGGGCATTAAATTATTGTTCTGCACAATCAACTAGTAATAAAAAATTTGTATTTCATTAAGTATCCTAATGTTTCCCATTACCAAATATTTAAATGAAAGCTAAGGATAAAAAAAACGAATAGAGATATGTGTACAGGAACAGAGACAAATAGCACTGGAGGAGGGGAGCAGTGGGGCAGTGAATGTCAAGGTACAGCAATAAGCACAGAAAATATGATAATAGTGGTTGTGAGTTTAGGGTTAAAAAATAAGAAACTGAGAAGAACAGGGATCAAGAAATTTAGGCATAAATTCATTACCTTGTACAATCCATATCTAAATTAGCAGCTTATGGGTTATGAAATAGTCGTAGAAGGGAAAGATGGTTGCATTTCATAAGATCAGTCATTAGTTTCAGAAGTGATTTCCATTTTTTCAAACTTTCCATTTAAGGCCATTAATTTCCACATACCACAGCAAAATAAGAGCCATTTGATCCATAAATTTGTCGAAGTTCATAATTTGAAAAAGGGAAAATCATCACGAAATGTAAAACAGAAATTATTTCCATAAAATTTTGTGAATTCGTTTACTCGAGACTTACGTTGAACCTAAATATATCTCTGGTATGACTGATTCTAATATTCAGTGCTTTTTTACAGCTAGATCTCTTGAAATAGTAATGGCATGTGCTCTACATTCTTTAATCTTTTTCTAATTTTTTTTTTCTTTGGTACGACCCAGACTCATAGTTCAAGAAGTTCATCACATAGTATTTACCCTTAAAGAAACGGTGAAAATAACAATAAATATGTTTAAGGGAAAAAACAATTAAAAATGACTTAGATGCTACTTAAAATCAATTAAAAACGACTTAGATGTTGCTTCTGTTTCAGCATTTAATCAAACAGATGATGAACCGATCCTAAATTCAGAATGCAGTTGACGATTCGTTATACATGGTAAAATAATAAACTTTTTCATTTTTTTTTCTTTTAAGTTTCAAATAAATTGTGAGAAACTTTATAACGAACAAAAATGAAAAAAAAACATAAAAAATAAGCATTCAAAGGAGAGAATAAGAAAGAGATAAAGAATTTAAACCAGAGCGTCAATGAGCTTGGAGTTTTTGCCTCGTTCTCTGGTGACGACGACTTTCGGATTTGAAGTAGGAGTATGTTGAATCACTTGAGAAGTCAACGAAGACGAAGAAGCTCCGATTCTTGAATGAGAGAAAGAGATTCGGCTGTGAAGTTGCAGAGAAGAATAACATGGCGGAGGAGGAGGAGGTGGGAGAGGAGGAGAGAGAGGGGAGAGAGAAAGTAGCTCCATTGAAACGTGTTGGGCAAACGGATTGGCCAAAGGGGCCAGCTCTTACCGAATTAACTACTTAACCATGATAAATAAATAATTTCCGCGAAAAACCAAAAAATATCTACGCCCCGTAATTATTTTTCCCGCTTTAAAATAATGCCGACGTTTAACGTTGGTACACCTGTAGAACCTACTGGATGCCACGTGTTATTCCTTGGCGCCACCCTTGTCATATGCTTGCCGACACTCTAGCATCCTCCAATTTCCGCCACCACTTTTTCTCTTTAAACTAAGCCGATGATCTCATTTGACCGACTTTCCTGATAATCCAACGGTTTAAAATCGTGTATAGTGTTTTTGCGTCCCAAGTTCCCAACCCAGCCTTTGGGTTGGGTGTGCGCCCTGTGGTCCAAACACTTGCCAGGAGGGTCACGTGGAGGAGGGACCAGAGACGGACAGCTCGTTAGATTTTGGACCCTCGCTTCACTGTTGGGCTACAGAAGTGGTAATGTCGCTGAACCGCCCATCATCATTGTACTAATGGTGGTCATGGTCGTGATTATTACTTGCTTTACTACCTTCCTTCCCAATGCATTAAGGCATATGATTAAAATCGAAACGCATAATAAAATAAGGGTTATGATCTCGTTCAAGACGGCTTTAATTCTAATGTGCAGGTTTAAAGGTACACATGTTCATTAAAAATATTTTTTAAAAATTAATTAATTATTTAAATCAATTAATTTATAAAATTTAAAATTTTTTAATCACAAGCTCATACTTTTCAACTAAAAAAATATGTCTATAAAATAAAATAAAAACTACTCATCTTATTTTATTGCAATAACTCTTTTATGTATAAAAAAAAATTATTGTAATTCGAATTTTTTTTTAAATCATTATCTCATGCAATTTCATTACAATTTTTTTCGATCTTAATATCTCTTGTGAAAAATTTCACATTAATGAAACATTAGATAAGTATATCACTTATCACAGGCTTATACTTTCCAACTCAAAAACATATTTGTTAACTAAAACTCATTTTTCAGGTTAATGAAAAATTCATAATTCTTATATCACAAGCTCATACTTTTCAATTCAAAAAATATTTGTTAAATAAAAAAAAACTCACCTATCCTATCTCGTTAAAATAACTTTTTTACGTATAAAAAAAATATTTATCTTGATTCGAACCTCTTTCGAAATCAATATCCATTGCAATCTCAAATTTCACTTTACTGAAAAATTAAAAAAACATAAATTAATTAAAACTCATTTCATCTCTTCCGGTACAACCCAACGAATGTAATTTCAATTTATCGAGCCAAGTGGAGTTTTAAATCCTTTCAACTTTACTGTCAGTTTATCGATAGAAACCATGAAAGTTCATCTCATCAAACAGTCAAAGATTGTAGCAACTTCGAAAATAGAAGTGAGGAAGATATTGTTCTATAGGAAAGCTCAAATGCAATACAAGTACACAAACGGTCCTCCGTAGGCAGGCAAGGCACAGTTCTTATTTATGAAGCAACGTTTATTCATGAAGCAAACTACCACACCCGTCAGCGAAGTCATATATTCCAATCACTGAGTTTACCCTTTTAACTCACATAGAATTAAACAAATAATGAATCCAATCCCTAGAAAACTACTGAAGGGGTCAAAATTCAGTTCCACTCCATATTCGGAGGGATTTTATAAGGATTCTACAGAACCAAGAGAGCTACGGAGTAACAACTAACAAGGCAGTTTGCCCCCCCTCTAGTGTGAGTGTCTACTTACTAGAGCTACAAGTTCTCTCCTGCTGTTATTACTTCAGCTTACTTGCTGCTGATGACTGCCATAGATAGGATAAGCCCCATATGTGGCTGCAGCAGCCGCATACATGCCTGGGTCATGAGGTGGTGGAAAAGCATATCCATAACCATCGTAGACCTGCCCTCCATAGTAAGCTCCACCCCACTGGTTACCATAATCAGCTCTAAACTGCAATATCCCAAAAGAATAGATTCAATAAAAAATAATTCACTTCAAATAACAGATGGGAAGATTTGTCATTGAACCCGCAAACTTTACTGTATTGTTGTCAAAGCATACAGTAACAGATTCCTTGATGCCACAATCAACAATGCAAGGGCGAGTAAAGAAGACTATAATAAGAAAGAGACACCTGCTTATTTGCTGGATTGCGACCCCAAGAAAGACGCACTGTTTGCTTGCCAATAACCGTCCCATTCAACTTCTGCAAAGCCTCCTCAGCATTGTTCCTGTTGAGACTCAAGAAGTTACATCAACGTAGTAATTCGATAATAACTAAACTACACCTTTAATATAGAAGCCTATTATATGGCAAAAGCAGAAATACAGCCACATATTTACCTGTTGGCAAATTGTACAAAACCACATCCCTTTCCAACAGGTATTTTAACAGAGACTATTTCACCATACTGAGAGAAAGGTTGCCTTAGGTCTTCCTCAGTGACATTAGGGTCAAGCCCTCCAACAAATATCTAAAAGAAATTTTGATTAGCCAAGGGAGGCACAAATGGTGGTGCTCCTAGAGTTAAAGCCTAAAAAAGGAGCTGAAAAACTCACTGTTGTGTTGGAAGAATCTCCATCAGATTGATTTGAAGCACCATTTGATGCATATCCACCTTCCAAGAACAAACAGAAGTGAAAGTATCAAGTAAAATCCTACACTATAAGCAATGTATACATGAAAATAACTTTGATATTTTGATTTATCTTTAAACTATAACAAGTAACTTTGCCTGAAGAGAATTTAGAAATAGATGGGGCAAGAATGAACATCAGCAACCAAAAGTTAATTATCCACAAGGAGGCAAATATAAAATCGGGTACTAAGCATCTGCATTCGGCAATTCTCAGCACTGACATTCTTTTATGATGCTAATCATGTAATTGCTACATTCACAAAAGCCATTTTACAATGCCAATTATGTACTTGCTACATTTACAAAAGCAAATTTTAGATTTATTAAAGAAAAAATAAGAAGAAAAGGGAACAAGAAGGTTAAGTTTAGGATTCATTCTTTGAATAAGTTCAGATAAAAGGATGTTACAGTCATGAAAAAAATGATGAAATCCTCAATCATAATATAGAATCCTATTGTGGTTTCTATTTGACAAAATCAGGTGTAGATAATAACCTTTAAACTATGTCAAATCCAACTTAAAAGGCAATTCATGGCAACAGTTTCTTCACAAAACTAGTCTTAACACAAGCAATAGATGAACTATCCTCAGCAACTTCTAACAATTCCTATGCTATTTTATTGCTCACAAAAGAAAATGCCAATTACCCCTCCTGAAACTTAGTCATGGTCACTTAAGAAGGATTCAAACAACTCGCATAATATCTCATGATATAAGGACGGTGCTTATAAACAGCAAATTAAAAAGGTTTAAGCCCCCATGAAAAGAGGCTAAACCTAGTTGAGACCACAAAGGAAAGATGGGATTTGTAAAAACTTAGTTACACAAAACAAAAACAGAAAACTAGGATTTTATTGCCCAAGAAGGCTACTATTTGATACCAACACATTCTTATACCAAAAAAGTGGCAGTCAACCAACAATAAGAGAAGGAATCACTGATCTCCCAGTGCAAAAATTTTAAGTCAAAGTAGGAGCAGCAGCACCAAATTTTTTAAGCAGAGTGAAGCTAGCAAGGTGTTTCAAAGGGGAAAGGTGAGGCAAGTGTCAACAAGAAGATAAAAGATAAGCACTTTAGCAGTAAACATATATACTATTACTTAAATATAATTTTATTAAATTAGAAGTACCAATCCCTGTAAGCTTAAACAAAATGCATAAAAAACAGAAGAAGTTAAAAAATCAAAAACCTTGTGACGAATATTGCTGCTGATAACCAGAGGATTTCCTGGGAGTTGCAGCACCGATACGCATAGGCCTGCTTGAACAATATACACCATTCATCTCGGTCATGGCTTGTGACCTCTCAGTATCATCCCCAAACCTCACAAAACCATAACCCTTTGATCGACCAGTATTAGCATCGATTACAACTTTGGCAGCTTTAACAGAAGAATATTTACTAGCAAAAGTTTCATGCAATAGGCTATCAGTAACATCTGCAGCTAAATCTCCTACAAAAATAGAAAGATCAGGACCATTTTCTGAGCGCTTCTCTCCCGTGCTAAAAGTTGCCCAGTTGAGACGGAAAGGTTGCTCCATATTTGGCATCAAAATGCCACCATAATTTTGCAGAACTTTCTCTGCTGTTGCATGTGAAAAAAATTCCACAAATCCATATCCTTCTGATAGACCAGTCTGCTTATTGCGAATGACCTTAATGGACGCAATCTGCTCAAATAAATTCCAAATGTCAATTGAAGTTTGGCAGGTAACTAAAACCCTAAACAAAATTTCTATCTTTCTTTCGACTTTCTTTTCACAGAAGTTTCTCTGCCTTCTCAATCAACCATACTTGATTTAAATTTATGAAGAGTCACTATCACTATGTGTGAACGTTGCATGTAAGCCCAATGCAACAAAATTCTTGCATAAATAGGACGAAAAGTCAGAAGATATCTCTTCGACTTATTTTGAATTTTACATTTAATTCAACCTCAACATTCATACAATTCCGGAATTATGCCAAAGATAATGTGTTTTCTCGCAACAGCTTTTTCACATTCCAGACTATGTCATCAACCAGGGAAGTCAAATTTCACACTTGCTTCACGCCCTATTCAATCAATGTCTTCCTTTTGAGTTTTTTTTTTTTAATGCCTCAAATAGCCAAATGAGGAATTGAAAACCGAGTGGTAGGGAAACATACAAGCAAGGGAGCTACAATGCCAACAGATACCGTACCACTAAAAAGCACCAACTGTATTAATTATTGACCAAATCCTAACATTTGATAGGGTAAACTAGATATAGATATAAAGAAACACATCCGTTTCTCACTAAGGTTACTATTTAAAGATATATCTTCATCAATGCATTCATAGGGATAATTGCCTTGATTGTCAATATATACATTTAATTTGAAAATATTTTCATAAATAGTACCTCACTACTAAGGAAGATACAAGCACATAAATCGACAATCCATACTAAGTTGTATACCGTTAACAAACAGTGTCATAAATTGCAGAAACACGATAATGACAACGTAACTGTAGTCACAATGATCATAAAAATATTAGCCATCGCAACAATCAGTGAGCCAATTAAAAAAAAAGCATCTAAATACCTATTAAATAAAAAGATTTAAATAAGATTTTGTTCAACCTCTCCGGTGGAAGCGAAGCAGCTATGAAGATAGTTCTCGTCCATCCAATGATGCAAATCACCAACCCAGACGGTCTTGTTCTCGCCGCCGCCGCCAGATCCTTGCTGCTGCTGCGAGTGTTGCACGTGGCCATGGTGGTGCTGGTACTGTTGATGGTGATGATGGTAAGGCATGTAGTGCTGAGGTGGAGGTGGCGGCGCCACGAAATGCTGTGGCTGCATCATTTGATGCTGCATTACCATAGCTGCAGCCGGATACTGCATCGCCACCCACTGCGCCTGCGATTGCGGTGGTTGTTGAGACTGTTGCTGCTGCCGCTGGTTCTGTTCCTGCGACGGTTGCGAATCCGAACCACTGTTTTGCTGCATCCTTATCTTTTTATCGCTACTATCTTTTATCCTCTTAACAAAAAATATAAATATAAATAAAAAGATTTAAATGTTTATTTGAATTGAATCTGAGTTTTCGTTCTCTTATTTTAGGGAAGAAAAGAACAAAAAAAAAAAAAGAAAAACTGAATCTGAGTTTTTTCAGGGGAAGAGAAAATAAAGAGAGAGACGGAATGCACGGCTAGGGTCTAAGCAGAGGATTTAAGCGAAGGGTGATGGGGAACATGAAACGCGGTAGTGGTTTTAACCGTTGGATGAGGGAGGTGATAGTTTGATCTCAACCGTTGATTTTGACAATACGAAGGGGGATATGCATGGATACTGTTTTGTGGTCACTCTCACCCTGGATCCGCCGCCAGCTACCTTCTTTTTTAACAGTTTTTAACTTTGAGGAGTTCTTTCTTTAGATATTTTCCTTGGATTTTTTTATTTTTTAAATTAGAGGATTTGTTTCTATAAATAGCTAAAACATAATAATAATGTGGGTTTATGTTTGGCTTTGCTAATCATCATCTAGGCTTTAATAAATGTGATTATTTTATGATTAATCATTTTTATGTGGTGGGTTTATAATAATAAATGTAATTATTTTATAAATATATTTAAATGAACTATGTTTTGTTTGGCAGTGAGGAAAATAAGTAATCAAATTTCCCACCAGAGAACATTAGTAAAAAAGATGCACATTTACTTTAACTTGGTAATTAACAATTGTCCACATTTAATGAATTGACTTAAAACAATTATTGAACATATGGGTTTACATTTTTGTGTACTTACTTTTTCATTAATTGAATGTACAATGCTATATATTTACCATAAATAAAAACAATTGCAATATTATTCATTAACTTTACTTCAAAAAAAAAAGTAAAAACTATATGTAACTTGGCAAGTGTTTTTAATTCAAAATTTCACTTGTTATGTCACACCCAAATCCGCAATTTAATATATAATTCAAAATGCAAGCATCTTAATATATAATTTGAATTACAATTATCTTGAACCAATGACTTGATTGTTTTGACATATATCTTATGATGGGTTTATATTAAGATGTTCGTATCTTAAACTATAAATTATAAATTAAGCTTGTGGGTTTGGAACGCAAACAGAGACTAATTGAAGATAATAGTGAGATTGATAATCCTTTTTTTTTAATAATTAATTTTTATTTTGAATCGAATCATTGACTCAATTGACTTTGTATAATTACACTTTAATCAATTTTTATGCAAAATATTAGATCCGTCAATGCATACAAATAAAAAACCTTCCTATATTGATTTTTTTTTGTTATTTTTTGCGCAATTTTGTTAGGAAATCAAAGCAATAATTAGAATTTAGAACATGTTATGATTGTGGGACATGAATCAAATAGCAGGAGGCTGACGGCCCAATAATACTTTAGGATAAAAACAAAACATATTTGGCCCAAATCGTCAAATCCGACACATAGACGCGCACGTTCTTTGACCCACGCTTGCCATACGAGGAGGTGGAAAAAACATTAAAATGATTTTGTTAATGAACCCAATTTGGTCCAACAAAAAGACAAAATAAAATGTTTTTTTTATTTTTTAATTTTGGCTTGCCAGAGCATTTTCCTAATATTAGAAAACCCAATAGAGGCCATATATCCTAACTCCTAGCTAGTAATTTTAGGATTTTAAAAAAAATTATTTTAATACTATATATGTATGGCACATGTTATTTATGTGTGTCAATGAGAATAGAGTAACACATGCATTCAAATGAGATTTGGTAGGGTGCTAGATTTAAGGATTTGAATGAGTAATCCCCTAATTTAAAGGAGGGTTGATAACTGTTAATTAATTAATTATTATTATTATTTTAATAAAAGATATTTATTATAAAATATACACACGGATAATATATCAGATATAAATCGAACCTTAATTCGTGAAGCACTCAAGTCCGCATGGCAACCGATCCAATTTTCTATAACAAAATCTAAACATATCGATTTGCTCCTCAAGCTAGTTAATAAAATATTATTATAAAAACCTTAAAAATGGTATATGGTATCTTCCTTGTGGTGGCACTCAAAACTTAAATGCCACTTTCTATGGTCAAAAACAAAAACCACAAACTTCCTTAGTGCCATTTATAACATTATTTTTTTGTATATCTCAATTGACCAGAAATAATTTAATTTTTTTTTCTCTATGTACAAGTTTTTCCTGTGGAAAAAATTAATTTGACCTTATAACTGCAGTGAAGGAGCTAAAATTTCTCATGCAAGATGATTAAACCATAATCATATAAGGATAGAAATTAACTTGTCTTACACTTATAATAATAATAATAATAATAATAATAATAAATAAAAAACTGAAGAGTGGTGGTTGCCATTTCGTCAATACCTTGGTCCACCCCTATTGAGAATTACTAAAATTTTGCTTAATTTTCAGTAGAAAGGAAAGGAAAGAAAGAAAATGAAATGGTAAATTATTGGCAGTATATATATGTATAATATAAAAAAACCGAATAAGGAAAAAGTGCCCGGACCAACAATTCCCATCGTTGGCAACTAACATATAAAATATATTATGTATAGTATTATTAAAACTAAATTTGTATTTATTAATTTACATATGAGTGACAATGAACACACTTTGAGATGCATTGCCTAATACTTACGAAGCCTATTCATAACTGTTATTACATGCAAACAACATTAATTCTTAGAGCACGATCATGTCAGTGCCTTGGGTATAGCTAGTACATAATCATAGGATATATAGCCTACGAGAGATTGATTAAAAGTAGCGACACACAGTAGTGGATATATAATGGTTCTTGCAGGGAGTGTGATCTAGTTTTTGTCACTACTGGCAGGTCCAGTGGAGTGACCGGCGCCGGGGCTGTGGCCTGGAGACGTGGGGCGAAAATCATCGGCATCAAATGCAGTGTCATTCCCAGAGCTGGCAGTAGGGACATCATCCGTTCCGTCTTCTAAATTGTCACGGTTCAAGTTGGTCTTGCGACTGCTGGTCATCACATTCGTCACAGAGTTTCCAGCAGGCTTGACGTCTTTGTCTGTCTTCAAAACCCTTTCCTCGGTAAATGTGATACCGTAGGAAAACAATAGCACAAGGAGAAGGGCACCGGCTAGAACAACGAGGTTGGTTTTGGCCATTTGGGTGATTGACAAGAAAGGATTAGAAAGCTTAAAGAGAAAAAGAGTAGCTAGCTTGTTATAATTTTGGGAGAAAGAGAGTAAATGGCTGCTTGATGTAGCCTCTGTTTTATATCTCTAAAACAGAGTAAACAAAGAGAGAAAGCCACATTAGTTTCATTCATATTTAACATATATATAAACAGTTTCATTAACACATATTATCAATCGATAAAACACTTGTTAATACATGAGAAAGAAGTGTAAAACATAATTATCATAGTGACATGCATAGCTCCACGTAGTGGCTCTCAACCAACTAAGCGAAACGCATACAAACATACAAACATGCATGATATCCAAGTGGAGTGTCACTTCTCATTTTGTCCACTTAACATATACAAGCGTTAACTTCAACATAGCTAAGAGGAAAAGAGAAGGACGTTGTACTAGTGAGTAGTGATGACTGATGAGATGCCCTTAAGCTTTGCCTCTGTCTGGCATTTATAGACTTTGCCCGTGCTACTTACCAACTATTCAAAGTTAATAAAATATTATTATAAGACCTTAAAAATGGTATATGGTATCTTCCTTGTGGTGGCACTCAAAACTTAAATGCCACTTTCTATGGTCAAAAACAAAAATCACAAACTTCCTTAGTGCCATTTATAACATTATTTTTTTATATATCTCTATTGACCAGGAATAAATCAAAATTTTTTTTCTCTATATACAACTTTTTCATGTGGAAAAAATTAATTTGACCTTATAACTGCGGTGAAGGATCTAAAATTTCGCATGCAAGATGATTAAACCATAATCATATAAGGATAGAAACTTGTTTTACACTTATAATAATAATAATAATAATAAATTAAAAACTGAAGAGTGGTGGTTGCCATTTCGTCAATACCTTGGTCCACCCCTGATTGAGAATTACTAAAATTTTGCTTAATTTTAGTTAGAAAGGAAAGGAAAGAAAGAAAATGAAATGGTAAATTATTGGGAATACAAAAGTACAAAGAACAAAACACTATGGGTTTTTTATTTGAGAAATGCATAAACATCATTCTCTAATTAAAGAAAAAAAAAAACCCTTCAAATAGTTGCATGGAACATGCAGAGTGGAAACAGGGGTAAGATCGTGGATATGGAAAAACATCGAGATGGAAATTAAATTGGAATTGTACTGTTCCTGTCATAGCCTCTGAAGTCTATAAATACCCAGCCGAGCAAAGGCATAAGGGCATCCCATCATTGATTACTCGTCACTTTCTCTTGAATTCACTCTCTTAGTTTCCTTTTAGATATACTTTTCTATTCGAAGTTTCAGATCATCCCTTCCATATATCTGGTCTCATGGCCGAAAACAACCTGATTTTCGCTCGTGCCGTTCTGTTCGCTTCATTATTATTGTTCTCTTACGGAATTAGATTGTCCGAGGGAGTTAGGCTTTTCAAGATGCAGAAAGATGAGTACTGGGGAAACAGGGTAAGAAGCACCATGAGCAGCCATGGCATATATGGAGCAGATCATGATGGTCCGAGTGCCTTCCTTGGAAGAAAATTCACTGCATACGAATACGCTACCAAGGATGTCCACCCCACGAGTCCCGGCCATAGCCCCAGCGTCGGTCATGCTGAACCTGCCCGTAATTAATGACCATCACTAGCTAGCTAGCTGGATCGCACTTACTATATGTATATATATCCTCGTAAGAATACATCATAGATATTATCTGCTCTGTAAAATGGTCTCTCAATATGTGTTGCCTTTTAATCTCATAGCTAGACTTTCTTATCAGTATGTTAAGAAGATTCCTCGAATAAGAGGCACCGGTGTTATGCTGTATGCTCTCAAAGATTACTCCAGTCAGATGGATTTCATGTAAATTATATGTAAAGAAATCCATCTAATTAGTAGTGTGTATCATTGTTACTCATTTCTTAATAAACAAGAATTCAGCGTTGTTTACTATTAAATTTTGTCTTCATCATCTGTAATCTATATATCTGATCTCTAGTCGAAGGCCATAGAGCTTTCAAGGTTTTCTGTTTTCTGCAACATGGAGATATATATAGCTATATATCAGTTGCCAACTCCCAGCCCTTGCAAATACAGCAGTAAAATTCAGATCAGCTAGTTGTTTGTTCACTTCTTCTTCTCTTTTACATCGATCCTGTTTTGGTACTACCTATCTACATGACAACCAGTTGAATTGAAAAGGATATCACAGTTGAAAACTGCAGGAGTCCCGATGCGGTCGACGGTGCCGTCCTTCCATATATAAATTCCTTTCATATACTGGAAGTAAAGGGCTCCGACTTTCAATAGTCAAAGTGCTGGGGGTTGGAACCCAAAAAGACTAAAAGGATATTATATTGTTATATACCCTGTTAAGTGCACGAAATATAATTAAAAAGTGAATCCAAGAATTCAAGGTCACTGCTATATATATATATATATATATATATATATATGTATGTATGTATATTATAAAAAAGCCGAATAAGGAAAAAGTGCCCGCACCAACAATTCCCATCGTTGGCAACAAACATATAAAACATAATATAGATAGTATTATTAAAACTAAATTTTTATTTATTAATTTAAAAATGAGTGATAATGAACACACTTTGAGATGCATTCCTTTCGTGTGCTTAATACATGCAAATAACATTGATTCCTAGAGCACGATCATTTCAGTGCCTTAGGTATAGCTAGTACATAATCATAGGATATATAGCCTACGAGAGATTGATTAAAAGTAGCGACGCACGGTAGTGGAAATATAATGGTTCTTGCAGGGAGTGTGATCTAGTTTTTGTCATTACCGGCAGGTCCAGTGGAGTGACCGGCACCGGGGCTGTGGCCTGGAGTCGTGGGGCGGAAATCATTGGCATCAAATGCAGTGCCATTGCCAGAGCTGGAAGTAGGGACATCAACTGTTCCGTCTTCTAAAATGTCACGGTTCAAGTTGGTCTTGTGGCTGCTGGTCATCACATTCGTCACATAGTTGCCAGCAGGCTTGACGTCTTTGTCTGTCTTCAAAACCCTTTCCTCCGTAAATGTGATACCGTAGGAAAACAATAGCACAAGGAGAAGGGCACCGGCTAGAACAATGAGGTTGGTTTTGGCCATTTGGGTGATTGACAAGAAAGGATTTGAAAGCTTAAAGAGAAAAAGAGTCTCTAGCAAAGAGGAAAAGGGGAGGAAGTTGTACTAGTGAGTAGTGATGACTGATGAGATGCCCTTAAGCTTTGCCTCTGTCGGGTATTTATAGACTTTAGAACCTCGCATGCCCGTGCTACTCACCAACTATTCAAAATTAAACGCTTACAAAAATTTGCAACCGAGTCTTATGGGTCATTATGGTAGATGTCCCCTTGGATTCCTTTGACAGGACTAGTTCAGTATATTCCCTTGTTTGTTGAAATCTAGTGTGCTGTACCCCTGTTTTCTGCATGTCCCATGCAACTATTGCTCCCCCCGTGTCCTTTCTAAATATTGGAATTTGGTAAGAGCCAAAAAATCTTGTTAAGGAGAGGGGTGGAGGAAACTTGCACGCATTTGCTAGGTCGATGAATGAGACTTTTCTGTTATAAACCCACTTTGCGTTAATTTGCTCCTTGAATCTGCCCCTTCAAAAGTTCCTGGAATCACTGTTCATGCATCATATTTCACGTGCTCTATATAACAAGTTGAAATTATATACATGCATCTTTCATTGTTCATTCACTCAAAAAATCTCCATCAAAAGAGCCACTGCTACTGCCAAAGCCGCCTTTTTCCGTTTTGATTAGAATTTTAAGCTAAACATTCTTTAAACAATTTTTTTAGTAACTAATCAATAATAGAAAGTGAATATAAAGATAAACAAAAAAGATTCGCTAGCTTTCTTTGTCCCCAAAATTTGTAGTATATTTATTGCTTCCAAGTTCAATTCTTCTGTAGTGACTGAGGAATGGCCATAAACAGAGACATAGAAGAGACTAACATGTAAAAAGAGGCATCAGAATCGAGACCAACTTGCTTTTTTGTTCAAAAAACATGAAGTGGAAAGTCCAAGTGTCCTCCACGGTTTCTTGTGCCCCTCAAAGTTTCAAGCCTGATGATGATCAATCCTCTGCCATTCTTGAAATTTCAAAGAATCACTGCATACCTTCTTTGACTTGAGGAGGACGGCTTGCTCAACATTAGATGGTTGAAATACCATGTATTTTTTTTCCACTGCAATGCATTGTTTTTTTCTCTTTTAGTTGCTGTTGTTGTTGGTCTACTGTTTTAAAGTTAAACCATAGTTGCGTGTCAAGCTAGCTAGTGCTGAACAGAAATCTCCTGCCCCCTATTGGTGCCCCCATCGGTGCCCCTTTTCTCTTTTCATGCCAAGGGTCTAGGTTTAGTTTCTTGGTTATACTTGCTCTTCCAGCATCAGCCTAAGTTCTCGAACTTTTCCTCTACTAAATATACAAAATACAAAAGTAAAATACATTGTCATGGACATTGAATTTATAACTGAACCTCCCAGCTATACATTTATGAAGCTTTTAATTAAAGTTTTGTCTATCAGGTCATCTCTAGGCTTCAATGATCCGAAAATGAACTCAAACCCCAAAAATCAGTTGCAAAAAGAAAGCCTAAGCATAGTCGTCATCGTTATCATCTTCTTCTTCAATTCCAACTAATGAAGAGAGGGTGGATTTAATCTTTTTTCGTTTTTCACTTTCTTCTGATCTTCTATGAAATTCACAACGTTGGCAATGGAGTTCACTGCAAAAGAAACAGGAAAAAGAGGCTTTCGAATTGCTGGTGACTCATTCTCCTACCTACAAAAACAGAGGCAAATAATTTTTTTCAGTGTTATATGTCTTAAAATTCGATGGCTAAAAAGAAACCATCGCCTAAAAGAGGAAAACAGTATTGTTCAATCTTCTGACCCGAATGAGTTGCAAAACCACTGGATCGTTGGTGATTTCAGAAGTTGCAGGAAGGAAAGCCCTCGATCCTTTTCCGTAGAGAAAAAAACTCATCAAACATAAGCTCTCGTTGAACTTTTTGAGCGGTAGAATTGCAAGAGATAAGAGTAAAAGAGGGTAAAAGGCTGCAGCAAAAGCAAAGAGTCTAACAACAGTAAAAAATAAACCTATACACTTGGCATGAAAAGAGAAGGGGGTACCGATGGGGATACGGATAGGGGCAGGTGATTTCCATTCAGCTAGTGCAGGCAATTCCTGTGCAATATGTCGGTTATTATGAAAAGAATCAAAAGAAGGATCTTTTGTGGGGCTCCTGCTGCCGACCGGAAAATCTTCTATCCATGTAAACTTGGAAATTGTAATACTAGCAATCACTGGGTCAAGCACTAAAGTTGGCCAGGAAAAACCGGCGCCAACCATTTTTCTCTGAGCTAGAACCGGCCTAATATGAAGTTCTTTCCTTATCATTGTTCCTTCTTTCATTTTCACTTGTTCCTTTACTCCACATAAAACGTAGTAATTAGTTGAAAGTAATAATTTCAACGCCTAGACATGCTTGAAACTAATTGGGGGTGGAGAGAGGAAGAGCTGGATGGATAGAACCCAGGGGATTGAGAAGTGCAATCCTTTTATGGCTATTATGTTAGGAGGTGAACCACTTGCCCAACTGACTTGTCCTAGTCGAACACGACCTGCTTATCATGTTAACCGAGCTGATCATCCTGCTTGAACTTTAATCTTTGGCTTAATTAGTGGTTTAAGTATCACTCCCTTAATTAAAGTACGTTAGTACGCAGGAACTGGATTAGATCACCCCTAGAGTTGAATTGATTGACAATCGACAGAAACAGAGTACAGCAACACAGTCCTAGAATCAGAGTACCTAGCCAAAACAGAGCTAGGCCCAACACAACTCAAAACAAGAGAAGGCAAAAGCTGGCCCCAAAAACCACATTAACTAGAGAATAGACATTCGTGTGTTTGTCTTGTCTCCAAGATTCGAAGGACTATAGCTTATTTGGTTAGCGTTTGCCAATAGCAGGAGCCATTTTCTTACAGCAGATATGTCAAAGAGCAAGTAGTAAGAAAATTGTTATTGATCTTTGATGTTCATCTTGATGATCTGAACCGACATAAATTCCAAGCCACTACGACAGTGGGGAATTTGGAAATCCCAACAAGAGGGTTAAGCGTCATTCTGATGATCGTTAATAATTAACAACTGATCAAAATCATGCTTAAACTATTAAATGAAGATTTGTTGACAATAATTAGAGATAATGCAGAGCATTACTAAAAGTGCTAGTGACCAATACCAAGTGCGCACTGCATTGTCAAAGCTTTTACCAGTAAAAGAAAGGTGTATAAGCATTACAGCCCCACAGAAATCCAAGAGGAACCGTAATGTATCCATTGGTGTATAAACAATTTACAATTATACTCCTGTAGAGAAGAATATCCAAGTCAAATGAAGCTAATGATGTTGTATAGTTCCCAAATCGTTCCGTGCCAAGACCTTCCACTCATCATTCAATCTTCAATATTGAAGGGGAGGGAGGGGTTACCTGGTGGCTACAGCCTGGTTGGCTCCTCGAGTTGAGGAAGTTCTTAGCTTCCAAAGAACACAGTTGGATCCTGGAGAAATGGGCTCCGTTAGTCGCAAATCGTGATCATAACAAGAACATGCGTTGAGGAATTGAGCAACTATATAGAATTGTAGAGCTAGGAGACTCTGTCGCATTGGTTGAAAGAGAGAGAAGCATTTTCCCTTAGCCGTCAAATCCTACCGTTGAACATATGCAGAATCCTATAAGTCAAATGAATCTAGGAATCTTTGAAGTAGGATTTGATGGTTATGCTAGTTGAAGAAAAGCGTTCCAGAATATCTAGTGGACGGTTCATGGTGGGGAATGATTGTGGGTTTGAAATCATTAATTGAGAAAACAGTAAAACAGGGATTACTTACTTTCACGCACTGTTTTATTGCTCAGCAAGTCAAACATAGGAGTGTGCATTTAGCTAACCAACTACCTTATTCAAGCGTGGGATGGGTAATCACCGTGAAAACCAATGCCAACTAGCTCAAGCTAAACAAGAGATGGCAACGCACACGATCCAAGCCTACTTTGTTGGGCCGAAGCTAACGTATTCTACAGCACCCCTCCAAAAAGGCCAGCTAAATATGGGCTTAAAAGGAAAAGTTTGGTTCATAAATTACGCCTCAAGTAGTAGGGATGACTATTGACTAATGGGCCTATAAATTGGACCATCTTGAGCAGTCTTATGGATCCACATAGCATCTAATGGTCGGCACCGGCCGCAAGGAACTCGTGTGGCTACAGTCCATCTCATGCATTGTTTCCAGAACTTGGCAATTTCAAGCAAGATGACCAAACATTTATGAATGAGAGTGACTTTTCTTTCTCCTAAAAATCAAGCACAGTCATAGAAAACGTTGTTACCCTTTGAGCAGGGTGGGTCGAAGGTGATGATGGGGGTGACATAATTTTATATGATTGATTACCTTTTAACAAAAAGAAAGAGACAAGGGAAAAAACCAAGCCCTCCCCAGTCCCCACAGTCCAAGGTAACCAACAAATGAATCGAGTCAGCCCGAAAAAAAAGGGGAAGGAAACGTATCCGAATGTGGTTGGTTGGCCTGATCCAAAATCCAGTTGGGAAAAACAAAATCAGGGACAAGGATCCTCTCATAACATCATCACTGCTTATATTCTATTCGACAATTGACACATCCTCGCCCCCCCAACACAGCCTCCACGTGTTTCAGTTTCCACACTTCTTAACCATCACGCAAACTCCCGCGTGTCGCTTAATCCAACGGTCCTCGTTCATCAGAAACGTGGCTTCAAAAATTTTCAACCGCGTAAAGTTGTAAATTTTATTTTCTTTTCTTTTCTTGTTCAAAGCCAAATCTTTGAATTTTGTTTAGTAAAAGTATATTAAGGGAAAAAGAAAAAGGAAGCCTCTGCAAGTAATAGGAGAGAGGGTGGGGGGGGAGAGAGAGAATATGCCGTTGTTATGTTCGGCCCAGACATTCTGAGATGCCGTGGTTCTTTATATAGAAATTCTACAAAAACCTGATATATCCCCCTCCTCCTCCACCCCCACAACTTCCCCTTTTCATTGCTTCCACATGCACGCTCTCTCTCTCTCTTTCTCATTTCAGGTACTCTCTCTTGAAAATTTCCGTGGTTTGTTTGTTCGAATTATCAAAGCCGTTGATTGTTGCAGGTGATTTTCTTTTTTGGGTTTTAACATTTTTTGTAATAATAATGTTTCTGTTTTGTGGCGGTTATGGTTTTTGATTCAAAACAAGCCCCAGTGGTCTGTTTGATTGCTGGGGGGGGGGGGGGGGGGAAGAGAGGATATAATTAAATAAAGTATAAATTTAATTATTGTTATATGGTTTTTTTTTTTGTGTTTGCGTTAATTAATGATGAAGTAGCAGTTTATGGTTGAACTTAGAATTAATGTGGTTTTTGCATCATAGGATTATGTTTTTTTTTTTTATAGACCATTGTAGCTTGATGGCATTGGTTCACTTGATTTTATTGGATTAGTAATTGCTTTTGAAACTAATAATGCTGATTAAAATCTAATAATCTTTTGCGTTCTGTCGCTTATTCTAATTTAGAAATGACTAAATTTTATGTCTTTTTTTAAAAGTTTAATGCTATTCAGTATCGTTATTAGGTACTTGGAAGCTTGTCCTTGTGGTGCGTCTCGACTTTTTGTGCAGGTGAAGTGTGGGGGCTATTTGTGAGACATTGAATAAGGGTAAATAGGAGGAGCTAGACAAGAAATTTTTGTTTTGAGAAATGGGTTCTGATAAGCATTCAGCTGGATTATTACCTACCCTTGGAATGGACAGGGTTCGGACGATTTTAACTCATACATATCCTTACCCGCATGAACACTCGCGTCATGCCATAATTGCAGTGGTTGTGGGTTGTCTGTTCTTTATCTCATCAGATAACATACATACTTTGATAGAAAAGTTGGATAATAATATCAAATGGTGGTCTATGTATGCCTGTCTGCTTGGATTCTTTTATTTTTTTTCATCTCCATTTATAGGGAAGACTATCAAACCAAGTTATTCAAATTTCAGTCGATGGTGAGTGTTCTAATCTGATGCCTTTGTTAATCATGTTGCGAAGTCTATGCACATAAATACTTTAGATAATTGTTGATATACAGTAGGAAGGTAAGAACAAGATGGATTATTTGTGACTTTATATATCTTAAATTTGCAGGTACATAGCATGGATTTTAGTTGCAGCTATCTATCATCTTCCTAGTTTTCAGTCAATGGGAGTGGATATGAGGATGAATTTGTCGTTGTTTTTGTCAATATATATCTCTTCTATACTCTTTCTTCTTGTCTTTCACATTATATTCCTTGGCCTGTGGTATCTTGGACTTATTTCTCGTGTGGCTGGAAGGAGGCCAGAAATCTTGACCATTCTCCAGAATTGTGCTGTAAGTGTTGAAGATGTGATTGATTGTTCTTCCTTACACCGCAGGTTTTTGCACTTGTGTAGATGCTGGTCCTTACTGGTATTTTCTTCCCTTGATCTTTGTAGGTTATCAGTATAGCCTGCTGTGTATTCTATAGCCATTGTGGCAACCGTGCTATGTTAAGGCAGAGACCTCTTGAACGAAGAACTTCTAATTGGTTTTCCTTTTGGAAGAAAGAAGAGAGAAACACATGGCTTGCAAAATTTATTCGTATGAATGAGTTGAAAGACCAAGTCTGCTCATCTTGGTTTGCTCCAGTTGGCTCTGCAAGTGATTATCCACTTTTGTCGAAGTGGGTCATTTATGGTGAGGTAAGGCTCTGCCCCACTATAGGGTTTTATATCATTTGTATCATCCTATGGGAATGTTTTTGTGTTTTTGTTGTTTTTAATCCTTACTATATATTTTTCTCTTGAACCTCATATGCAGTTAGCTTGCAATGGTTCATGTCCAGGTTCCTCAGATGAAATTTCTCCCATATACTCGCTGTGGGCTACATTTATCGGTCTTTACATTGCCAATTATGTAGTGGAAAGGTCAACAGGGTGAGTAGAAGCATATAGCTTGTTTGTAATGTGTGAAATGTATCTGTTTGTTACATGTTTGAAAGAGGAACTGTATAACACCTTGCATGGGATCCACTGTTCAGATTGCTATATTTTCTCACATCAAGGTTCATTTTCATTGCAATGAGACTTTATATGGATGAGTATTCTGTCACTAACCATTTCCCAGTTTCTTGATTATCCATCCTGTAGATGACTCGTATTAGTTTCTGGGTCTAAAATTGGTATCTTTTCTAGGAATGAGCTACTCTTGCTTCTACATGCCTTGATTCTTAGTCTTCATCATAATTTTTTGCTGTATTTTCTGCATCAAAACCAGGTGGGCTCTTACTCACCCTTTGTCTGTTGAAGAATTTGAGAAGCTGAAAAAGAATCAAATGAAACCAGATTTCTTGGATATGGTTCCTTGGTATTCAGGGTAGATGTGTTTACTATTTCCTTGTCTTTTATCTTTTGCTTCTCATTTTTTTACCCCACTTTGTGGTGGCAGCTAAAAGGTTTCAATCTTTTGCCCTTATAATACTTATCCCAAATTTTGCAGAACATCAGCTGACTTGTTCAAGACTGTTTTTGACCTCTTGGTATCAGTAACTGTGTTTGTTGGCCGGTTTGACATGCGCATGATGCAGGTGTTGTTCTATATTTTGATTTTATATGCATTAACATAGCATATGTATTTTTTTGGTGTTATAAGGATTGCTGTTATAAGCAAAAATTTCCTGATATTCCATCGAGGAGTGAATTTTTATTCTTCCAATCTGCCTTTGTCAGGCAGCAATGAGCAGGGTTCACAATGGAGCTAAACAAGATGATCTTTTTTATGATCATTTGAGTGAAAAGGAAGACCTATGGTTTGATTTCATGGCTGATACTGGTGATGGTGGGAATTCATCATATGCTGTGGCTCGGCTGCTTGCTCAACCTTCCCTTCGGCTTACTAGAGATGATTCTGTACTTACGCTGCCACGTGGGGACCTGCTACTTATTGGAGGAGATCTTGCGTAAGTTGGTACCATGTCTTGGGTACAAGTTGTAGTTTGACATGATAAAATTAGAATTGTCATATTGATGGTTTATTATTCGTGTAGCTAGAGCCTCTATATTGCTGTTTGTTTGGTTGATAATTTAGTCTTAATAGTATTCTTATATTGATGGTTTATTGCTCATAACTTGTGGCTTATGTGATAGGTATCCTAATCCATCAGGATTCACATATGAAAGGCGTCTCTTTTGTCCTTTTGAATATGCTCTTCAGCCTCCACCTTGGTACAAACCAGAGCACATAGCTGCAAACAAGCCTGAGTTACCAGAAGGGGTATCTGAACTCAAGGAATACAATGGACCTCAGTGTTTTCTCATTCCTGGAAATCATGGTAGGTCTTACTTCTTAGCCTGAATATAATCTTGAGTGATCCATGTTCCTGCATGAGAGAAAAGTTCAAAGGAGGCATACCATTGTTTTTAAGTATATATTACTGTAATTTTCTTATTGTCTGAACAATTATCACATGTTTCCTTAGTAGAACCTTATATTTGTTAATAAAGAAGCCTTCTACTTTTATTGTTATTTAAAAATTCAACCATGTGTAATGGCATTATGCTTTAACTTTACAGATTGGTTTGATGGACTTAATACGTTTATGAGGTATATATGCCACAAGAGCTGGTTGGGTGGGTGGTTTATGCCTCAGAAGAAGAGTTATTTTGCTTTGCAGCTCCCAAAAAGGTGGTGGGTATTTGGTCTTGATTTATCACTCCATGCTGACATTGATGTGTACCAGTTCAAGTTCTTTTCTGAATTAGTAAAGAACAAGGTATCACTTACTCATAATATCTGTGCTTTTCTGTCATGTTTGCTATTAATGTTACATTTTGAACCATCTATGATCAGAAATACACCTTAGTGAGGAGGGCATATATTTGTGACTTTGTGGAAGACTCATCTTATTTTTTTTTTAAAAGATGTCATGTTAGTTGTCTTGTATCAATGCATTCCAGAGAATTCGCATTGCAGTAGCGCTGGTGTGCATTAACTGAGTCGTGTATGCTGCATTTGATGCCTGAGGCATGCTGGCCTGGATGCACATATATAGTAATTCATATCATATGGAGTAAATGGATCACAAACTTTGATTCCTCAATACTAGTGTGTACCTTAAGAAGTCTGCTTGCAATGGACTGTTCACAGTTAAATGTACTTAGTTTTGGAAGAAGTTGTTGTGCAAGCATATGTTTATGCTTTCAATCTGATAATATTACCAATTAATATAACAGTATAAATATAAGCATATGTTTAGCATTCTGTGCTTATCTCTTATATTCTGTCCAAAACTTTATGTTGGTTGAGAATAATTTTGTTTCCTCCATTTTCCTTTTCAGCTTGGAGAAAATGATTCTGTGATCATTATGACCCATGAACCACACTGGCTTCTTGATTGGTACTGGAAGGGCGTTTCTGGGGAGAATGTCTCACACCTGATATGTGATTACTTAAAAGGAAGGTGTAAACTTCGAATTGCTGGGGACCTGCATCATTATATGCGCCATTCATGTGTTCCATCAGAAGGTCCAGTTCACGTGCAGCATCTTCTTGTAAATGGGTGTGGAGGGGCATTTTTGCACCCAACTCATGTCTTTAGTAATTTTAACAAATTTTATGGAAAAACATATGAGTGTAAAGCCGCATATCCTTCTTTTGATGATTCAAGCAGGGTACTCTTGGATTTTTCTCTTCTTTAATATTTCTTAGATTCCATTTGGCTTGTTTCCTCTGAGTTCACATTCATGTTGGGGTTGTTCTTTGATGCAGATTGCACTGGGTAATATTTTGAAGTTTCGGAAGAAGAATTGGCAGTTTGATTTCATTGGTGGCATTATATATTTTATATTGGTTTTCTCTATGTTTCCACAGGTAAATTTCTTTAAGATTCTTTGAAATTTGTACATTTGACTTGGTTATTCTAACTTAAGCTGTAATTGGACCTAAAGTGGCCTGTTTATTAGGATCACCACCCCCCCCCCCCCCCCCCCTCCTCTTTTGAATTGGAAAGCTTACATGTAGTATAATATTGAATGATCTGTTACTGAATGATCTGTCTCCCTCCTTTTTTAGTGCAAGCTTGATCACATTTGGCAAGATGATTCATTTTCTGGTCATATGAGAAATTTCTTTGGCACTGTATGGAATTCTTTTATATACGTGCTGGAACATTCTTTTATATCATTGGCTGGTGTGGTGCTATTGCTGATCACAGCAATTGCATTTGTTCCTTCCAAATTAGCAAGGAAGAAGCGGGCAATAATTGGAATTCTTCATGTTTCGGCACATCTAGCTGCGGCCCTTATTCTAATGCTGCTCCTGGAATTAGGTCTGGAAACATGTATCCGGCATAAACTTCTAGCAACTTCAGGTGAGTTACATATTAATTATCTTTTCTGCAATAGTAAGATGGCTAATGTTGTTGCTCTGATCACCTGAATTATAATGTTTTTATCATTATCTGCTCTAAGCAATTTAAATTTTTTTAAGCTCCATGAAGGTATACAATTGTCAGTGAAGCCACTGAAAGAGGTTAATATGGCATAAAAGTAATTCTTGATACTTTGTTGATGGCTGTATTCATGGTCTTTTTAGTAGTAGTTGTTGATGATTAATTACTGTGTTCAGGTTATCACTCTTTGTACCAGTGGTACCGATCAGTGGAAAGTGAGCATTTTCCAGATCCTACTGGTCTTCGAGCTCGTATAGAGCAATGGACGTTTGGCCTCTATCCAGCATGTATCAAGTATCTCATGTCTGCATTTGATGTTCCAGAGGTAAGAAACCTCTCCTTGTTTGGGAGATATGATACCTTTTCAATCGTTAACTACATTAATGGAGGAAAAATTGCCAGGTTATGGCTGTCACCCGAAGCTATATTTGCAAGAATGGTTTACAGTCGCTATCCCGAGGGGGTGCTGTCATATATTACGCGTCAGTCTTCCTCTACTTCTGGGTGTTCTCAACCCCAGTGGTTTCATTGGTGTTTGGATGCTATTTATATGTCTGCATTAACTGGCTTCACATACACTTTGACGAGGCCTTCTCTTCTCTGAGAATTGCTAATTACAAATCATTCACACGATTCCACATCAATCGTGATGGTGATCTTGAAGTTTTCACTCTTGCAGTCGATAAGGTAAGAAACCAATATTTATTCACTTGTTGGTGTCTTTTTCTTTAGGTTTGTCTTCATCGTTTAAACTTATTAGTTTTTCCTTTACCTGCATGTTGAGGACACCATTACCTCATCGTTTAAACACTGATCCATTTGACATGCAGGTTCCCAAGGAATGGAAGTTAGATCCTGATTGGGATGGGGAGCCCAAACAGTCACCACAGTTGAGCCATCGTAGAAAATATCCTAGTAAATGGAGTGCATCTTCAAGCCAGCAGGATCCAGTGAATACTGTCAGGGTTGTTGATCAATTTGTTATTAGACAAACAGATAAACCTGATTCTATATCAAGTAATGGGTCAGTTTAGTCGCTGATCTTGGTTGTAACATCATTGTAATACTTACATTTAGGAAGCAATGTAGAAAAAAGTTAAAAGAAGAAAGTTAGTTCTATATGGAACTCATCTGCATCTCAATTTGCTTCATTACCCATGAAATCTAAATCCATATGCAATACTTTTTGATCTTGCTGACATGAGGCAGTGCATGCTGGATTTGATCATCTAGTCATCACAATGTTCACTGCATTGGGTTTGTTAAAGATGATGTTTAGATGTCTATGATCATTCCAATGTCACTGCATAGCTATAGATTCCAGCATCTATTGGAGTATTGGTTTTTATACTACTTAAAAGCCAGTCGGTGCCTACTGAAGCTTTTGATTATAGTGATTATTCCAAAGAATCATAGTTCTAGTAAGGAAGGTGGATTAACTGTTTCAAGAATACTTGATTCTGATATGAATTTGAAGAAAGAATAAGAAGAATCCTCCCCGACCAAAGGTTGCTGGATTAGCACAAGTATTGTAGTAGAGGAAAGAGTAAAATCAACAATCAACAACTGTAAACTAAATTTTATAATCTGAATGGAGGAAGCTCTCATATGATGATGCTCCTTCCACTGCTTTCTGAACATCATCCCAGTTAGCTACTTGCTCTGACAATGGTGCCGTGTGTATCTTAATTTGACGGCTACTGAGCTCTCTATAAGGCAATCCTAGGAACTCTTGAACTTCTCTCAGTTTCTGCATTCGGAGGGAACTTCAACCCTTGAGTCTGTAAAGAAGCTTAAGTTCCCAGGTTATGGAAAAAAAAAAACCCAGAGTCCTAAGTCTTACCGTGCGGTTTTTAACAAGATCCTCATAGTACAGAACTATATGGCGGGTGCTGCTGAAATATTCAACAGCCTTGGCAGTTGTTTGTTCTGCTCGCTTCAGCTCAGGAATGAGTTGCGTTGTATTTATAGTTGGCTTGTATTTTGCAAGTATCTGAGCCTGCAATCCACGAGATGGTAAGCAATTGAAGTAGAGACATGCATGTGAGAGTCTGTGTGAGACAGGGAAAGAAACCTCGGCTGATGAATGGACATGAGATTTGTGGGTTCCGTTCAATAGCTTAACATCCTTGTCATAGGAATTTGCAAGCACAGATATCATTCTGCGGAGCAGATTCCTTCTGAATAGAAATATTGCAGAAACCCCATTGTTCATGAAGTACTTCACAATATCATCGTGATGCTCCATCAAACCCTGTAAAATGTTTAATGAGCATCATATGCAGTTTGAAATTTTGAAGAAATCTGAAATTGTGTCACTTTACCTGGTTAAGCATCCATTTGAACCCAACTGCAGCTGAGCACTCATTCTTGGAAGCGCTAGTGAACCAGTCAAGATTATAAACTTTGTCCATTGTCTTGAGTATTGAAGAAACATTACTTCTCCTATCCCTAACTGAAAAGATTTCTCCATTTGAGCTAACATTTGTATGACTATTTAACAATGTCTCGAACCACCCACTCCCTGATCTCTGCATTGACAATATGGCAAAGTATCTTACTGGGTTGCAGACGCATTCTTCCCTGCATAGAACAAGCTTCAACTTTTAAACGACATATAACTTGAGAGCCAATGCATGGATAATAATCAAAGAAGATTACATTGTTGGTACCTGCTAAATGTTTCAGGATTTGGAAAATGTATAAATGGAGCTTCCCATTGTTCAATGTTGGGAGCTTGACATTGCTGTTGCAGGTGATCAAGTACTCTGATGTTTAGAAATTTGGCGTTTGTTCGTGGGCTTATTTGCCTCAACCAGATGGAGAAGATGTAAACTCCAGAAACCATGAGCAAAAACAAGACCACCATTGTTAATATCAGTGGAGATTTCCTAGGAGCCTTTATGAACTTCGTATCCTGTGTTTCAAACATTACCCTTTATATTATATTATGATTCATGAAACAGAAGAAAAACAAAACGGCACTGAAACTAGCTTGCCAGGAAGAAATTAACAGTTAAGGATTCAGCCGAGTGATCAAGAACTCGAAAATGCAGTGCAGAAAACACAACTAGTGGACATAGGAACTTACTGAGGCTTCCATGTAAAATTCTCCATTAAACAGTAAAACTCATAAAGTGCGAGCAGAAAGTTAAAAGAGGGGTTTGGGTTCGGATTCCTTTTTGAGTTCTTAGATTTTGAGAAAAAGAAGGCGAAAGAAATGGTCAGAGTACGAAAATATCAGGTCAAAAGCATGCATATTATAGGTTAAACAATGTGTTCGTGTAAACTGTAAACCATGTAACACGTGCTGCTAAGATAGTTACATCTAATCCAATTAACATAAAACTCCATAACCAACAAGAGAGAAAACTTGGAAAGAACCCAGATTTTATTCAAGTGTGAAAAGGCCAAAACAATGTGTCTGGATTCCACTAAAGAAAAGAATAGAAGGAAACAGGGTGAGGTTAGACCTTGTTGAAGTGGTGGCATATGTCTTCCGCCATCCCTTTGAAAGAAGAAAGCAAGGAAGAAGAAGAATAAGGCATCAACCGTCCCCTTTATTGAGGGGGTTTCCATAGAAAGGAGAGAAATATAATAGTACTAGGAGAGAAGAACAAAGAGCAGTAGAACTCAGATTCTGTTTGAGTGAGCACTTCCTCGTGGAGAACGACGCCATTTATGCACCTCTACCGTACTTTCCCTTTGTACTTACCCACCTACAAAAATACTTATTACTATTAGGATATGCATTATTCATATTATAGTTGTTTTGTTAATGCGCCTGTCATAAGTAACTATATTTAGTAGTGGGATTTTTCATGTTTTTTATCCTTTCTAGAGCATCTCTGAGCAAAAGTCAGATACAAAATTCCAAACATATAACAAAGGATTAATGTCCTTCACAACAGAGTAAGATTGCATCCTTGAATACCATAGTGTTTGGTTAGATCATGCATGGTTGTGTCTATCTCGAAGCACGCAGCCTTGAATACTATAGTAAATTGCTAAGCATTGTTCTTCTGTAAATGGGCTTTACTTGTATGCATTGCTCTCCCTTGTATGCCAAGAGGAATATATACCAATACCTCTCAGTTTGTGATGCAGCAAGTTATTATTTTTCAGAAAGAAGAAGAAAGTGGGGAAATAAAGAGAAATATGCACTTTATTAATGATCAAAGACATATTCTTTGATATGACATAAGGTACAACAGATTTTTTTTTTCCATTTTTGTTGATCAAATAAAAGAAGATAGGGAGACAGAAATGGCAAGTTCTTTGATTCTCACTAGCCTGGTTGCTCTTAGATTTACTACTTTTTTCCTCCACTTTTCTTGGCAATACTCCCACTACAGTCTGATAACTGTGCTTGAACGGTAGAGTAGATATAATGAATATATTCCTCCTATATCAAGTTTCTATTCCCACTTTGCTATCTCTTCTCAAATTTCAAATAGTACATAACATTGGTGCATTGTTAAGCAAATCCTGAGTACTCAGCATTCTTGGCTTCTTGTGTGTTGCAACAAAGCCAAACCCCAAGGAGTATCAGCACTATAGACCTTGCCATTCACTTTGAAACATCATCCAGTCAGAGGCACCAGTCACTACCGTAGACATGGCTTAATAATAAAAGCTGCTTCCTTGGCAGAGTGTTCCAAGTAAAAAATGTCATCACTAGAGGACACCGATGTTCCTGAATGCATGACACAGCTCCAGTTACTCATTTGCTTGTTGTCCCGACAGCTCGGTGAATAGATGACAAAGACTGGTGCTGAGTTAAGTCTACAATTGGACTGTGTTACCTGGTGAAAACCAAGAAAACACACCTTAATGATATTGGGCTGAAACAATGAGAAGGAGAAGCTAAGGTTTAAGCAAGAGGACTGTTGCTCTGTTGCTGGGATATCAACAGGTTTGATATGATCTTCCCATACCGTGGGCATGCAGTGCTTTTGGAAGGAAGAGGGGTGGGAGAGAAAAATAAGGTGGAAAGGTTGTGGCCTTACCAATCAGGTTTATAAGATGATCAAGCGAATTATCTGCCCCAAAAACTTGAATGATTTTGCTGCTTCTTTTAAGCATTTGTTTCTACCCTCTCGAGACCAGTGCTGCAAAGCATAGCAAGCATAAAAAACAAAAAAGAGTATGGAGAAAAATGTCAGCAAAAGGAAAAAAATGAAATGTCCATAGCAATCTCAATCATCAACCTCTCCAAGCACGTTGAGCTTGTCACGTACACCTTTCAATGATTCTTGTACATCGCCCTCCCATTTATAGAACTCCAGCTCCCTTCCTTCCAGCAGCATTTCAGAAACCTAAAGACAATAAAACATCAGACAAAAATGATTGATTTGGTATGAGCAACTCTGTATTGGCAACAAAAATATGGTTTTAGGCTCTTGCATGCTCATCTCAGACAATGAACATTCTTTTGCCTTCTCTTTATAGAAAGGCTATCAGTGTGCATAATTCTCTTTTTGATCAGTGTTTTCTGAAAAACACAACACAAATTGTACACAGCAAGTCTTCTAAAGTTCCAATATCAAAATAATAACATTATAAAGGTTCACAGGCTCAAATTTACCAAATTGTTCAGTTGTACCACTTCAAGCAGTGAAAAGTAGACACTACTACACAGCATGGCTTTGTTGAAGCCTAAGCAAGAATGACCATCCATGCATACCTGTCTTGCAATCACTTGACCACCAGCTATGTGTGAAAAATATATATTGTAGAAATGAGACAAGAAATGCGGGGCACTTTTCTCTGCTAATTCCTTCAAATACGCGACATAAGTAACTCCTGGATTGCTAGGTTCTGGAATCACAAAATCTTGTTGGCTAAACCATTCTAGATCTTTAGAAAGACCTGGTGATCGTTCCAATCCAGTTTTTCTGAAGTAGGCATCTGTAGCAAAATTTCAATTTAAATTCTTATGTAACTCAATAAGCAAGAGTTTTATGTAGTAAATGTCATGTGACAAGCATGCAATTCGTGATAATCAATTGCTCACATCGTTATGCTGGGTAAAGATCCATCATGGGTCCAATGAACAAAAAGGTAACTCTTCATCGATGAATTCAAAATAAGGCAAGATGATAGCACCCCAATCTCATGCAAGTAACTTCCTTGTTAAACACTTAGACTACAAGTTTAAGATATGACAGGCACTGGCAGAATAAATAACAAAGAAAAGGCCCTAACTTTACTCTAACAGAGCTACTCAAAATTCACAAATCAGTGGGCATAGCCACACAACTTCATCCTCTAGAAGACAAATGAATTCTTTTTACCCTTCAGACCAAGACCATAAGCCCGCAGGACAGCAGGAACAGTGGAACCAAGTAAATTCTTTATCATTTTCCATTTTTATTTCAATATATGGGGTAAGAACAGGGAGGACAATTCTCTCCTTCGACGCACATAAAAAATAGAACAGGCTTCCTAGAATCCAGATACTGGAAAAACAAAACAAGGCCAAGAGCACCCATTTTTGTAAAAAAATAAAACAAGAAAATTGCAAGGGAAAGGACTCACAAGCAACATCATCGGATTCATCAACGATGCGCTCGATAGTGTTGAAGACGAGCTTGCTGTCAACCAAGTACTTAAGGAACCCTTCCATACTGGGTTTCCAAGTCTCTGCTTCTCCATCACCAACACCTTCATTGTTCTTTTCTGCTTCAGCTTTATCTCCTCGTCCTTCTTCTTCTTCTTCTTCTTCTCGTTGGTTATTTTCACTTTCAGTGTCAGTGTCAGTATCAGAATTGGAAGTGACCTTTTTACCGTTAGTATTACGGAGTCTCATGGCAACAAATCTCATCTCTTCAGTAATGCCCTCGCTCTCTCCTGGATACTGTTTTCTGTACCGCTTCCTCTTCTTTTTCACCGGAAGGCCCGCCATATTATTATTAATACTACTACCATTACTCGTGGAAGAAATAATCGAAGAATTAGAGCAGCTCAAGATTGTGAGTCCAACATTTCTGGTTTTGTTGAGATTAAGGTATGGGGTAGCGGTTGTGAAGCTGAAGAACGGGAACGAAACTTGACAAGGTCTCAAAGCTGTTGGATGAAACACAGGCGGTTTTAAAGCTTTGTCCATTGGAAGATGTTCACCAGAACAAGACAAAAGCTTCGTTTCCCAACTTGGAATGGACAAAGACAATCCCTCGCCCTCTCCCTCTCCCTCTCCTTCTCCCTGGTAAGAGAAAAAATTAAAGAGATCCAAAGATGAGGTTTTCGCTGCTAATGAGCTCTAACCTGGCCTTTGTCGATAACGGGCTCTTAAAAGGACAATTTTCCATTGTGGGAACTGGATCCATCTCGGGTTCAAGGTACAGAAAAGTGAAAACTCGAACCAATGTACATTCCATGGCGAAGGAGCCCAATCCTGGAGCATTACCAAAAACCCAAATCAAAGCATTGCCCAATTGAAAAATGGTCCTGCTTAGGCCCAGCCATCTACTTCTTTGATCGCATTCCACAGGAGTTTGACTGAAGATCTTCCACAACGGAACAGAGCTTTTTCTTTTAAAAGTTAATAGACTTTATTTAGAACAAGAAGAAAGAACACAAAATGTGAAACAGCAACATTGAATAATAACGTTTTGATCAATCCTTGTATTTCCTTTTATTTGCAAAGTATATACAGCATTTTCAGAACCAATTCACTGGATGGGTTTCTAGTTTCTACAGATACAAGTCAATGAGGGAAAAAAAGTACTAAAAAAAACTGATGTACAGTCTAAAAGGAAAAGAGAGGGAGGATGCACAGAAGGCTGCTATACAATGGCATAGTTTTGGAGGTGCTAACTTTTTCCTAAAGGTTAGTTATCTGAACCCCAGCCCCTTTGCTTTGAAGATGAGGCTGCACTCCTGGTTGTCAAAATTTGATTCCGCCAGCCTCCAAGCAAAAATCAAATTTAATATGTTGAATTCAACTCCAACATCAGTATGATATGAACCAATAAAAAAAAAAAGAAAGAAATGATGCCGTTTGCTGACTATAAGACTAAACTTCTCTTCGTGAATATTGAGCTTTAAGTTTACGTAGGAATTCTAATGCTTCTGTGTATGAAGGATCACTGCGGCTGAGCGGTTTGCATGAATTTATATGATCTGTTGACTGCAACACCTGTTTCACAGTCAAAAGAAGATTAACTTTTGCATACTTGAACCATTTAGACGATCACTGGATCATAGATAATGTTACAGCATTTTGATTTATGGATATGACATACTTATTTAGTTATATTACCATTTTTATAGAAGCATTTAGGTCTATAGACGTTACCTGTTTGTGTTCATCATTTTTATGCAAATGATCCAAACATTTATCATTTAAGAAAATATAATTACCAAATTCCAAAAATAACACTTACAATTTCACCAAATCCAGGATAGGCCGATTCCCTAGCGACAATTTCCGTACGAAAGGCCACTCCTCCATAACCTGTAACAATTGGAGTCATCTTCGTCTGCAAAATGGTGAGTTGGAAGCTTGTAAGGTGGCAGACTCAAAAGCAAACACACACGCAACAAAATGCAGAATTCTTTACTTGAGGAAGAGAATAGATATATCATGAATAGATGCATATCTACTACCTCACAGAAACTAAGGACTTCAAGCATCTGTTTCTTATGAAGGTGACGAAGAAAGTCATTAAGCTGCTCAAGTCGTTGAGAACCACTTCTCAATTCCCCTATCTGTTAAAGAAAAACAAGTGAAAAAAAATAAACACCAGACTCTGAATTGAAACTATTACAACAGTCAAAAAAATTCAGAATCAAAAGTTATGTGCTGATTAAAAAGTTAGTCAATTCATAATTCATCATATACTAACATTTGGAGCCGGACGTAACACGAAGCCCATCCGGCAGGGCAAATCAGCAAGCTTGCTGCCAAAATGTGGGCAGCTATAGAACACCTGAAATCAGATAAAACACCAAGATTATTCAACTTGCCATTGCAAGCTATTTATAGATGTTCAAACACATTAACATCATGCCTCAAAGGTTCCCATTCTTATAAAAGGGTGACATTTGGAATAAAATAATGGAAATTGCAAGCATCTGAGCACTTACAACTCCAACAGTGTTGTTCACAAGGTTGTCCATATTTTCAGCCTTTGCTTTATACAGGATCTGCTTGACCACCAGACCTCCCATGCTACGCATAAGAGAAAGTCATGCATTGAACAAAAAAATAATGTTAAATTGAAACAATTAAAAACTAGCTTATTCACACAAAAGCCAAAAGAAACCAACTTGAAACTTTTATTTTCCGACACAAGGATTGACAATAACCATCCTTCAGCAGACTAGAATCCGTGAAAAGAGCTCTTGCAGAACACCTCCCCCCCCCCCCACAAAAAAAAAAAAAAAGCCAAAACATAAAAGGAAAGAGAGGTTGAACTCATTAACCTGTGGGTTACAAACACAACAGGCCGATTTCCAATGCCTGCAGCAACAAGCTTCTCTAACAACATGGAGCCAACTTCCTGGAGACCAAAATGAAATGTTCATAAATAATGTCAGCCAAAAAAGTAAATAATAGTCACAAGTTTGAAGATTTCCATTAGAACCACATATATCAAAAGAAACATGGAAGCATGAAACTTCTTAAACTGAGTTTCCAAATCATGTGTCCAATGTTGCATGAGTTGAAATAGGGGAGAAAAACTCAATGAATTAATATAAACATGCATCTAGTGTATTTCTCAAAATAGATGACCAGAACTCCAGTAAATAAAGCATAATAAAACTGATAAACTAAATAAACCAAAAGCAGCAAACCTGAAGAGGCAGGGAAGCTCCAGACCACAGTGTTAGATTTGTCTGTATTAAACAAAGAAGAAGACAGATTTTGAAGTGTGAGAAACAACCCAGTGAACACCTCCAAATTGCTAGTTGTAACCTGATTACAACAAATTCCTAGTAATAATTAACAACTTATAACCACAATCAAACTAAAACAAACCTTGTACTTTAGGGAAAACAAGCGAGCTTGAGGAAAATCAGCTGAAAGCCATTCACCTGGCCAAAATGTCCCAAGCTTCCCTGCTTCTTCATCAATTTTCTCTACCAAGCCAGACTTAGTTGAGGATGTATCTTCAGCTATGCGCCAAGTTTTATAAGGTCCACCACGCAGCCCATGTACAAAAACAATATCCATTTGAGGAATCTCTGATTCAGAATCATTATTAGATACATTAAAAGAACTGGATGCATCACCAACATCTGAAACTTTGGTTACAAGTTCATTATCACTGTTCATGGAATCAAATTCACTTGAAAGAGACTTATCTTTCCAGACAGTGGATTGGTCTTTTCCAGGACACTTCCAATGGGGTAGTTCAGGGTTAATTAAGAATATCATGTCCCCATAATGGGGGCCAATGCTTGTTCCATCTCTGCCACTAGTTACAGGACCATTATTTACTGAGTCAATACCAATTTGTTGGTTGCAAAATACATTTAACAGAGTGGCCCTAGCATAACTTCGTATCTTAAGGTCATTGATGCCTGAAATCTTTCCATTAGCACAATCCTCAAGCCATTTACACCAAGTTTCATCAGCTGCAATGACTTTCTGGACTTTTGGAAGGAGAGAAAGAATGGTTAACAGTCGAGCTGCATGCCTCCTAATGTGAGCAGTAGGTGGGACTCGGACACTAGATGGATTGTTTGTACTTGAAGGTGATGATTCACCAGCATTGCTTGAAACCCTTTCTTGTGATTCAGGGGCTCTAGAGGCAGCATAAGCCTCTATTGCAGCCAGTTTCTCATAATCATCACGTAATAAATAGCGTCTTAGCAAACACAAGACCCCCAACTCAGTAATTTTGTCCTGCAATAAAGAATCTTCAGCACAAATTTCAGTCAGTGCTTTGATCGCCTTAAGGGTTGCCAATGCAGAATCAGCAACATCAAACTTAGGTGGATTATCTTTCTTTAGATTTTTAAATGGTCCAGCCAAAGGTTCGAGAGAAAGAAGATCTGCCAGGGGGAAGGTATCGACAGAATCTTTGGTTGTTCCCAACTGATTTCCAGCCAGATTAACTACAGCAACTGCTAACTGATTACCAGTCTGTGCAGCTGAAAGAATGTTAGACTGATTGATCTGAGTCTGCAAAATTCAATTAGATCATAAATACGAAAAGTTCAGTTGAAAACATGACATTCTACTCCTAGCTTCCAGAATATGTAACATAGTGAGATTAAAATTTGCATGTAATCATAACAAAAAAGCAATTAAAAACAAAAGGTACATCTTCGAACCTTTGCTGTGTCACTCTTAGGCTGAGTGCCTCCTTTAACAGATGATGTCTTGCAGGAACTCAGGATATCATTTAGCAAAAGAGCTAACCATCCTTGAGAAATTAGAAGAGAAGATGGGCCTTGGTCTTCAAGAATGCATGAAAGAATTCTTATGGCAGAAGATCGGATTGCGTTGGAGGAAGGTTTTCCGAAAACCCAAGAAAGCAGTATACCAGACCACTTTTGACTTTCTTCAAGAGATAAATGCAAGTCCTCAGTTGAGAGAAATTCCAAAGCTTTTGCCAGAGCTTCTTGAACCTGCTGATGCTTTACTGTTCTCTTTGCAGTGACTCTCATCAGCTCAAGACCCTTCTCCATCACGGTCCTCCGTGCTTCCAGGCTCCTCTCAACAGCAACTAAAAAGGCAGATAAAGCCATTCGAGATAAGGAAATGTCTTCATTTTTGCTTGCATGGGAAGCAGTAGAAAGAAGACTGGAGGCCCAATCAGAGACAGAGTCATTTAAGGGAAGATTACGGTCTTCCAACAACAACCGAGCCACCAAACTCCCATGCCATTTCACAGATCTCTCAGGTGCTAGTAAAGCAGTCATGACAGCCTCTCCATCTTGATCCAGTTCTTCAATATGAGATCTATTAATCTCTGATGCCATTGCCCAGTTGGCTAAAGCCCATGCAGCAAAAGGCACAGCAACATGCTGGCGATGCAAATCATCCCAAAGACCAGGAACAACAGCAGCAGACAAATTGGCTTGTCCTACTGAACTATCATGCTTATTCAATAAAGCAAGCGTTTTCGGAGTACCCCTATCTGATTCTACATTGGTATCATCAGAATGATCAAACATCATAAGCTCACTTGTTCTTGACAATCCTAAAACAGTGGTTCCTTCGAGAATTTTAATCCCAATCCCTTTCATCCCTCTTCCACCATCATCATCATCATCATTTCTTTCTCCCTCATCTAAATGCATGCCACCTTCCTCGATAACATGAATGGCTGCTGCAATATCTCTCATTTCCGCATTCCCCGGTAAGGAAGGCTTAAAAGATACCTTCTCTACACTATCACAATTGGATGTAACAATATCCATAATAGCAGCCACAAGCATACTCCTGCCTTTCGAAGAATCAGAAATATCTAATGAACTACGTCTCGAATGCTGCTCCCACACAAAAGCTATTTATCAATGGCAAAGCAAAAAACTTAGAAGCACCAACAATATACAGGTGCAAAAATTTAAAATTTTTTCGTACATAATCAAAAGAAATAAAAACTTACCCTTTTAGATTTATTTTGAGGTTGACTTAAATAAATGAACCTCAACAAGTTAGGAACGGCGCGTGGTCTTCCAAGGACGTCTTTGCGCACGTCGGGATCGGCGATTAGGTAAGCCAACGCCCTCGCCGCCTCTGCCTGGGTCCCGCAACCATCTAATTTAGCTACCGCTACCGTCTCCAGCAGCCAGTCAACCACCGCGCCGCCACCGGCGCTCACAATCGCCGTCCTGCGACCCGCATTGGCTGCGGCAATGTCCGCAAGCAAGGCCGCAACGCGTAGCTCGAACCCTGCCCGAACCTCGTGGTTGGCAGACGACATCACAGACCTCAGAGACTGCCACAGCACTGCGGCGGCGACGCCAGTTTGTTTCGCGTGGTGGACGATCCTCTTGAAGGACTCATTGGATTTGTGGACCGTGTGTTCGATTGATTCGTAAAGAGGGCTATTTCTAGGATTAGGGATAGCGTCGTACACGTCGTTCTCTTTACCAACGGACAAGACAGCGACAGAAGCGACGAGAGCGGAGAGGAGAGTGGCGGAGAGAGCAAAAACAGAATTCCGAGAAAGAGAGGCGGTTTTGGTGGGGAGAGCCGAAAGATGAGTTTCAAAATTTTGCGGCGGCGTTGGCGGAAGCGGTGATTGGGAAAGGACGGGATTTGTATTATTGAGATTGTTAGGGGATTCGATGGGCCTTTCAGAGGAGGAAGAAGAGGAGAACCGTCGCCGACAAAGAAGATAGCAACGCCGACGACTTCTTAAGAAGTGACGGAGCATAATTTCATTCGAGAAAATTTTGCTCGGAAAAAGAAAGGACAGAATCTAGGAATTCCGTTCGAAGCTTTCTCAGAGGATGCCGGGGGAGGGAAATTCGCGACGAAGAAACAAACGAGAACCTTCACCGGTACAGACGGTATTATACATGGAATTTTCTCGCTGCATATGCGAACCTTTGTCCCTTAAGTCCAGCACTGAATTTGGCCCAATACTTAATTGGGCTTACAAAGATCCAACGCTACTTCGTTTTTAGTTTTTATGGGTTCAATTAGGTTTAGTCAAAGTACCGATTGCTTGTTCTATAAGTTTTTGGTCAAATTAGTATCTTTATTATCAAATTATATGCAATTGAATTTCTCTGCCTAACTCTAACTCTATAATATTGTAGACCTGGGATTGTCAAAAGACCAAATTAGCAATAGCTCTCTCACTTTTCTAAGCTAGTAATTAATTAATACAGAGAGTTAAGTACATTAGAGATTAATTAAATTAAGTAAAATGTCAAATTTGAATACTTGGTCAAAGATAAGTTTATGTATCATTTTTCTTGAAAAAATTAGGTTTGATCGTAGTTGAAACAAAAATATGTACGTATAGTAAGTGTATGATTTATCTCAGGAAAATGTTGAGAAGTAAGCTTAAGGTTGGAAGGTCTATAAATACTTGAGGTTTCCAGGGCTTTTAATGCATCAACACCTTTTCTGATTTCTCCTGGCCAGCTAGCTTAGAGCTTAAACCTTAAAGCATTGCTCATATCAAACTAAAAAAATGGAAAAATTAAGAAAGCTTCTGCACCCTCCAACTCATGGAGAGCTTATTACTGTTCTCAGTATTGATGGAGGTGGAATTAGAGGAATCATTCCAGGAGTTATTCTCAGCTTTTTAGAATCTGAGTTACAGGTAATCATATGTTGTCAAACCTCTCCTGTAAGCTGTTTCTGTGTATCATCGAAGAGGTGTTAATTATATGATTATCTGATCATGTTTTCTCTTGGTGCAGAAACTGGATGGTGAGCAAGCAAGAATTGCAGATTATTTTGATGTGGTTGCAGGGACGAGCACAGGTGGTCTTCTGACCACCATGTTAACAGCACCGAATGAGAAGAACCGACCCTTATTTGCTGCCCAAGAAATTAAGGCCTTCTACTTTGAGCATGGCCCTAGAATATTTCCTCAAAATAGGTAATGATATTGGATGAAAGCAAGAGCACATCCACAACAGAATTCCAGGCATTAACAAAGTCCTGTTTCAACAGATTTCCATTTTCTGGTGTCACAAATATGATTAAGAGAGTGCTCGGACCAAAATATGATGGCAAGTATCTCCATGGAGTTCTAAAGGAAAGGCTTGGATACACAAGGCTGCACCAGACATTGACTAACGTTGTAATTCCAACTTTCGACATCAAGAAGCTGCAGCCAGTCATCTTTTCCAGCTATGAGGTTGGTCTTGAAGTTTCATCAACTATTTACTCTATGTCATGGGATATAGTTAGGAGAGGAGAGTTCACTTCTACTGATTTCTGTCTCAGGTGAAGAAAAGTCCATCCCTGAATGCCCTGCTCTCAGATATATGCATTGGAACTTCAGCCGCTCCAACTTATCTCCCGGCCCACTATTTTGAAACCAAAGACTCTGAAGGAGAGGTGAAGAAGTTCAATCTCATCGATGGTGGGATGGCTGCTAATAATCCTGTAAAGACAAAACTTTAACTCTTTGGAAGAACTCTTAATTATGCTTTATTATTAAAGCATATATAATAACAATCCTATATGTTCAATTCATATTGATTTTCACAGGCTTTAGTTGCCATTAGTGAAGTGACAAAACAGATCAACCGAGGGCATTGTGATTTCTCTTCCATAAAGGGAGCAAACCATTACAGTAGATTCTTGGTGCTTTCCATAGGAACAGGCTCAGAAAAACTTGCAGAGAAGTACAATGCAAGCCAAGCAGCTCGATGGGGTCTAATTGGGTGGTTGACCTCCGGCCATTCCACCCCATTAGTCAATGCTTTTACAGAAGGCAGTGCTGATATGGTTGATTTCCACATTTCTGTCATCTTCAAAGCTTTAGGTTCTGAAAAGAACTATCTTCGCATCCAGGTTAATCACAATCTACGCTGATTTATTTTGCTTCAAATTTATTACTCCCTCCCTCACCATTCAGAGACGCATCCTGAAACAATTGCAGAATGATAAGCTAGTAGGGGAAGTCTCCTCTATTGATGTTTCCACAGAGGATAATCTGAAAAATCTTGTGCAAGTTGCTGAAAACTTGTTGAATAAACCTGTTTCGAGGGTGAACTTCGAGACGGGTAACTATGAGCCTTCAGGAGAATTAGAAACCAACGCACAGGCTCTCAAAAGGTATATTATTAATTATTATTTTTCCAAGTATATACATATAATTGTTTCTACTTTCTAGCCTCCATTAACACATGTTATCCAACCAAATCTGTCAGGTATGCAAAGCTGCTCTCTCAGGAGAAAGCCTGTCGTGAAAGGTCATTGTTGCAGAAGCTTAATGCATAATCAGGATGAATGTGAATTTTATGTTCTGCAGAAGTGTTAAATTAGATATTTATAGTATGAAATAAATGTAATTGATTATGTTTCATCAAAATAAATGTAATCGATCATGTGGGTTTTCTGCTCATAAGTAAGACATATGAAAGAATGATTAGCAATATCAAAACGATAAGCTCACCTGGTCAAAAAGGAAGTTACGAGATACAATGAAATTACCATTTATGAACAAATTAAGCATTCAATCAGAACCTAAACAAAAGAACATAGATTCCTGAAAGAGTCATAACTAGTACTTCTAAAAGATAAGAACCGCACAAGACAAAACCATGCCAGTTGCGACATCAACACGAAAGGCAACAATGATCCCTTGGCAACACGACACTCCCTTCTATTCACGTCCAATTTTACAATGAAATCCACGTTCTAAACACTTAAAAAAAAAAACGAAAAAGTTAGTTAAAAAAGAGTCAAAATTTAATATTTTGTCAAAGAATTATTTTTTCACATGTTATTATTTGATAAAATCCCATCAACAAAACACAAAACAAAAGATAATTTTCACATTGTTTTTCACAAATTTTTGTGTTAGGCAGGATCATTGCGTAGCATCAGGATGACTCTATGGACTTTATTCAAGCATCTATAATTCTTACCATCTAAACGAGAAAAGAAAAACATGAATAGCTAATCAAATTAATGCATAGGAAACCTGAGTAATAAAATTTTTGTGCACATATGGTTTGAAGTATAGTGTGTAAGAAATATCTTGAACAATTATAGCAGGCACAAGGAAATTAACTTCACAAGTTAATTATATCATCATTTCCTAATTGAGCTTTGAATTGGATTGATAATATTACTTTGACATGGCCGATTTTGTGAATAATAGACTACCTTCTCTCTTTCGGATAATGTCCACCTTACTGAATATTGGTTCATTTGTTTTCTTACCTACTATTCTGAGGCCCGCCTATGTACGGAGTCTCACCAACAATTCTCGACAATGACCAGTCAGGAAAGGGCAAGAACTTCAATAAGATAGGCATGCCTGCTTTCAATCTCCAATTCCTTTTTAACGTGTTTTCCATCCAGATTAACTTGATCCACCCGTTTCCATGGAAGTACAACTTTGGTCAAATTTGGTGCAATGCATTCCCCATGCTTGTGAATATATGAGATTGTCAAAGTTACGTAACTGCTATGGAAATCTCAGGCAAGCTGATAAGCATGCCGTGCTATAATAGGTGCACTAGAATGCTTGACTTTTGCTGGAAACGACAATCACTAATACGGTATTAAAGACTATAAATCAGTATTATGTTCCCCTTGTGGGTTTATCAATATACGCCATATTGCTTTTCATAAAAACAGTATCTGATACAACTACTCTGCCTATACATACGTACTGTTGGAGAAAAGTAATTAGGCTTTTATTTTCTTATGGGGTTATTATTGCTAATCAAGGTTATATTGGGCGATTTTATGTTGGTGATTATGGTCTAGAGTTTAGGGGTTTAGTTTAAGAAATGAAATGCCAATATAGAAGGAGCAAATTCACCTTTACGACCTCCAACTTATGGAGAGTTGATCACCATCCTTAGGATGCATTGACGGGGATGGAATTATCCCCGGAACCATCCTTATATTTTTTTTTTTTGCTCAATCAGAGAATATATTCAATTAATCATCCCAAAAGGGAGAATCTGGAAGAATCCAGGAAGAACAAAAGGACAAAGAAGGACCAGAGTTTGTCCGTTTGAATAGAACATAAGACACCTTGACATCATGTACAAAATGCAAACTGGCAGTACAAACCTTGACTATCAGACCTAAAGAACAAACTCATGGACAACAGCTCCAAACAATCAGTTCAGATAACCCATGATGTTAAAAATCAGAACCATCCTTATATTAGTTTTCTAGAATTGCAGACTGTTGTACAGAAGCTGGATGGTGAGGATGTAAAAATTGCAGACTGTTTTGATGTATTTGCAGGAGGGCCCTAGCACAGGAGGTCTGGTGACTGCCATGCTAACTGGTCCAAAGATATAGAGGAATTTTTCCTAAATAACAATCGTAAGATCTTCCCTTAACCAAGGTTTGCAATATAACAGACTCGAATGGAATGCGGACCTTATTAATTAATTAACTAAATTGTTTTTGTAGTGGTTGTTGACATAATTTTTTTTAAAGAACGGATGTTCATTATTTGCTCAATCAACTGAAGTGATCAAAGCTCTTTTGGGACCAAAAAATGAAGGGAAGTATCTGCATAAACTTGTCAAAGAGAAACTAGGAAACACAAGGTTGCACCAGACATTGACCAATGTTGTTATCTCAACATTCGACATCAAGAACCTCCAGCCCACAATCTTTTCCAGCTGTCAGGTTCTTACTAATCTCTCTCCAAAAACTCACCTTTCACCAGCCATTCTTATTTCTTCATCAACTTAAATGATTGCTGAATTATTTTCTTACTCTCAGACATATGCAACGCAGCCTCAGCAGCACCAACTTCTGTACCTGCCAATTATTGCAAAACAACAGATGACAGAGGGAAAGTTAAGGTGTCCAATCGCATAGATGATGCATTCATGGCAATCACGATATTACTTTCTTTTATAAGTTTCAGCATTCTAGCTAGCTGCCTATTAACACATTTTGTAGCCTTCTTTGGGGGAAGTGACTATAAGGAGAACAGCAGGGAAAATTCTGATTTCTTCCCAATAAAACCAATGAACTATAGGGACGATTTCCTTTTATCTCGTCAGGGACTGGCTCAAGAAAGATTGAAGACAAATATAGTGCAGATAAAGCAGTGAGAAATGGGTTTGTTGGGCTGGTTAACCAGAGGCAATTCCACCCCAATAGTAGATGTCTTTACTCAAGCATTAAAATGGTGGGGGTTATCTACATTTTAACTTGAATTTCTATTAATTCAATTCATAATAAATAAAGCTTCTTGCAAGAGAAATACTCCATTAAATAGAAGGCTTACTTCTGTTTGTGCTGCCAATTGCTTTTTGAGCAGCTAAAGATATGATGCAAATGTACCGGGACTCAAAGAACCAAAGCTAGAGTTTCTATGCCACTAAAAATCTTTGATTTACATAGTTTAAAACTTTGGAGTGACATTCTAGCTATTGGGTGGATAATAAAACAGCTGCTTAAAAAAAAAAGAAAAGAAAAGGATTACTTTTCTTTGGTTACCATTAACAGTCAAATGTTGCTATGGATCTTTAAAGAGGGCACTTAACCAACAAGAAACGAAAATTCTTTTAAGGAGGCATTTATTTTGGGTCGGAGGGGAGCACCAACCTATAGTAAGGAAAAATTTAGTTTTACTTATTCAAAGCTTAATTTATTGTAATCAAACGTGACTATGAACAATATCATTTCCTTCAGTTTTCCTAACTAAACAACCATTAGTTAGCATATAAGAAAAAAAATTTGGGGTAACCCCACATGACCACCGGCATTAAGAATTTCAATAGTTAGGTAATATATGAACCCACATTGATAGCAAATTTTGAACTCGTATATTGAATTTAATCACGAATGTAACTACACCACTGAAACACGTAAATTTGTATAAAAATATGTTAAATGATCAAAATTTCTATAAAAACGTTAGCTCTAGACTTCTTGGTTACGCCAAAGGGGCGGTAAGTTCCCTGGAAGGGTCCAGTTTTAATAGAACACTAATTAAACTCAAGAACTAGCATTAGGTTAATCTGCTATCCACCTAAACGGCTGCTCGTTATTGGTAATGAACCAACCGACTGAAGGTTCCTGCATATGGCTTTAAAGAATTGTTTAATCATAATCATCTTCCACACGTGAACATATGTTTTTCCAGAATGCTTGTATCTTTTTCAACTTCTTGATAGTGCAATCCATGGATAAAATATTACCAAGGCTTGGACCAGTTGGAGTAAATTATTGGAGAGAGTCAAAAAGTTATATTTGCCTCGGTACGCCTCTTCGCATCCTGGAATGGATCAGATGCCATAGACAGATGGCTACCAAGTCATGGCTCTGTTCAAGTATTTGGCTTAGAGAAAATTTATTCTTAGCACATGTTTGACCAATTCGACGTTGTCTTAGATTTTGAAACCTTCCACGCAAACTGGATATTCTTTCCATAGTTGAACTAACATAAGCTTAAAAAACTGGGATATATATCCTTTTCAATATTATAAACTAGAAATAATTTGTTATAATTAAGAAAGTTTGTATGCTTGGGAATCTTTACTTCTTTGTTGACAAACATTCCTCAGAATTTTTAGACCTCAATTGGACATTACAAAGGAATAAACAAATGCATGGTTTGCTTTCACCTTTGAATTAAGCTAGGCTTCTTTATTTGCTAATTAACCAGAATATGCATGCTGAGGCTCTTGGAAAACAGCGAAAAGAGGCAAATTTGCTCAAACATTTAGCCCAAGTCATACTTATCAAAAACAAAGCAAAAAAGAAAGCTACAAAGGCCTTCCCTGCCCTGCCCCTGAGACTAGTGATAGATTTAGGTGAATAATTATGAGAATGATTCAACTTAATCGTTAGAGATGAGGGGAGAAAAAGAATCAACGTATATTAGGAGAATTTCTTGCACGTTCTCTCTTTTGCATGCTAAATTCTCTTGTTTTGTTAAAGCTACACCGTGGCATAATTGAATTTTAGATATAACTAGCACATAGAATTGATTTATAATTAAGATCGATCACTAACTTATTAAATTATATTTCTTTTTTGACGTCTCTTTTTTTGAATTGAAATAATAATACAATTTGATTTGATTTTACTTCCTTTGATTCAACATGTTCACGCGGGAGGTAGACATCCGATACAATCATTTGAGTCTGATTATAAAATAAAATAACAAGAAATGTAGCCATAAGGTGGGAATTTACTAGGACCTAAGTGCTTGGTTCCATCAGCTTTGCTTTAATTATAAATCTTCAACGAATCACCTAATTCTTGTCATACCTACGATTCTCTGGGAGCTTCAGTCTAACCAACAAGTCTCCACAATGACCTTTTGAAAGCAACATGCCACACGTTATGACCCTGTTAAATTTTCCAACGCTTTCTTTAATTGCTTGGACAAGAGCAAATTGTACCTTTGGTCAAATTTGGTGCAATTCTTCCCCATGTAACATTGTCACAACCTGTATCAGGGAGGAGATGGATGTGTCTATAAATATCCAAGCCTGCTTGGTGGATCAGGACATAAGTCATAGAACTCGACCTCCGAGGCTTTTCAAAAGTTCAAGTTTCCCTTCAAGGCTCTTAAAAAGTTATAGTAGTATACACAAATTCCACTTAGCTTAACACCACTATATATGGAAGGAGCAAAGGATCGTCTGCAACCTCCAACTTATGGAGACTTGATCACCATTCTCAGCATTGACGGGGGTGGAATAAGAGGGATTATCCCTGGAACCATCCTTGCTGTCCTAGAATCCGAACTTCAGGTACATTGGGTCTACATACACAGACAGGCACATATATGAAAAAATGGTGCCATATGTGCATGCATATATATGCAAAGCAAATTTAAACAGAACTCTAATTACGTTGCCCTTTTGCTTATAATCCTTCGTCTGCTAACAGTAGATAAGTTTTGGCTATTGCACAGAAACTGGATGGTGAGGATGCAAGACTCGCAGACTACTTTGATGTGATTGCTGGGACTAGCACAGGCGGCCTGGTGACAGGCATGCTAACTTGTCCAAATGAAAAGAATCGACCTCTATTTGCTGCCAAAGATATAAAGGACTTTTACCTAAATTACTGTCCTAAAATCTTCCCCCAACCAGGGTATACCTCTTAGTTTCTATATACAATGATCAATACCTCATTGTTTAAATTCTTTTACGGTTATTGCTGACCTTTTTTTTTTTTTTTTTTTTTGGATTACCAGATGTCCATTATTTGCTCAAACATCAAAGGTTATCAAAGCTCTATCTGGACCAAAATATGATGGGAAGTTTCTGCATAGTCTTGTTAAAGAAAAACTAGGAGACACGAGATTGCATCAGACATTAACAAATGTTGTTATCCCAACATTTGACATTCATCATCTCCAGCCAACCATCTTTTCTAGCTATCAGGTTGTTATTCTCTTCAAAACTTACCTTTCATCATGAACCTTAGCATATCATGTTAATTAGATTAATATGAATTAGTTCTTATTATGATGTTGTGTTTCAACCAGGTGAAGACAAAACCTACTTTAGATGCCTTGCTCTCAGACATATGCATTGGAACCTCAGCTGCACCAACATATCTCCCCGCCCATTACTTCAAAACCGAAGACCAGAAAGGGAACGTGAGAGAATATAATCTCATAGATGGTGGTGTGGCTGCAAATAACCCGGTATACATCTCAAAGATATATACTGAATTAATAATAATTTGTTTTGGCTACCAACATGTCTACTTACATTTATATTTTGGACCTTCCAGACTTTAGTCGCTATGGGCGAAGTGTCCAAGGAAATCATTAAGGGAAACGCTGATTTCTTTCCAATCAAGCCCATGGACTATGGAAGATTTCTGGTTATCTCCTTGGGGACTGGTTCTCGAAAAGCCGAAGAGAAATTCAGTGCACAAGAGGCAGCCAAATGGGGTCTGTTAGGTTGGTTAACCAGCGGTGGTTCCACCCCGTTAGTTGATGTATTCACCCAGGCAAGTGGAGACATGGTCGACCTCCACCTTTCTGTCGTATTCGAAGCCCTCCACTCTGATAAATACCTCCGTATTCAGGTATACGCATTTTTAAGTCAAGCTACGCTTTCCAGTGGACGAAAACTGTTGCTTCTCGACAAGATATATAGCCATATTAATTTCTTTGAATTTTCTTCACCCGTTTCAGTCCTTGTGTTGAGAATTGATGAAGATAGGAAAACATTTTTTCTTTGCTGCTGTCACTAACATGGTTGAATTGTAAGCAGGATGACACATTAAGTGGGGTTGTATCTTCCGTTGACGTAGCCACGAAGGAGAATTTGAATGAACTCGTGAAAGTAGGTCAAGCACTGCTAAAGAAGCAAGTTTCCAGAGTTAACTTGGAAACCGGCATCTTCGAGCCTTTCTCTGAAGAGACTAATGAAGAAGCTCTTAAAAGGTACAACAGAATCCTCTTTGTTGCCTAATTTACGTACATTAATACTCAACTATTTGTATTTATTTGGAGAATTTTTTTTTTTATCTTGTATTCATAGGTTTGCGACACTGCTTTCCCAAGAGAGGCAACGTCGCCATTCTAGGTCACCCCAGGGAAAGGATGGAGTGCATCAAAATGGGGCTAAGAATTAGTGGTTTTTCCTAATATTGTAAGCTCTTGGAGCGCAAATAATTCAACTCTGTGATTCTTTATTTGTTTTTTAGCTTGAATAAATCCCCAATGGGATATCCCATTTGATAATAATGGATTGTAAGTGTTTCTTCAATAAAAAATTCTTTTATAAAGTCAATTTAATTTACTCATCTATTCCGAATCCAATTAATTTTTCTTTCGTATGTAATCAAATGAATTGTTATTCAATCAAAAAATAATAATCTCGTAAACAGTAATTTAAAAATATAAATTTTTTAAATACAGTAATGAACGATCAATTTAAATGATTATATATGTTATATATTATAATTTTTCCGTTATTGACCGAAATATATAAAGTCATAATACAATGCATTTCGCAATGTCTATATGATCGTTAATTCATGACAATAGCAGTAAAACATTTTTAGCCATGTTTGACTGTAAATGCCGTGTATGGTCCAGCAGAAATAAATGCCATCGACAGCGAATGTAGCAAACCTTTGGCAGTCTTCGTCATTTGTCCATTTGATTTCGCCTTGCCCATATGTATGGTAATCTCTACTCGTCAACTTAGATTGGGACAGCTACCAATGATTCCACTTATAAAGCCCTTTGACAAGTTTTGAGTCAAGGTTCCGATACCATTAAATTTTGCATGGCTGCTTCCTAAACATGGAAAGACAAGTTACTTATATCTTTTTTTTTTTTAGATTTAAGAATGCAATCATATATACTATATCGGAATAACAATAATCGAGATATATGACAAATAGATATTGGATAGGGTATTTGATTACGGGCAATTCTTATTTGGGATTAATGTTTTCTCATATGTGTAAATCATACATACGGTTTAGCTCAATAAATATGTATTAAAAAAATTTTGAAAATAAAATAACTAAAAAAAATTCATTTTAAAGGCAAATAATCAGGGATAAGATAAAAAATTTATTCAAATTCCTAATAGTATTTTTTTTTTAGAGATTTTATTAATATTCAACTATACGTAAATAAAATTACTTATAACACACTTGAAAAAAAAAATAAAAGATTAAGACATATAATCTGGAGGGAGTATAACACAGTTCCAACAACTTCCAGCTGATCAGTTCTTCTTTGCGGTAAGGTTTCCAGTTGGTGATCTCGAGTCACGAAGCCGCTTCTCCTGAGATAGCACTTTAGCTAATCTGCAGATAATCCAAAATTAAAATTAGCACCATATTAATATGATAGTAGAATATATAATATAAGGTGTTAATAATTACATATAATAGACAGTCAATTAAAATTCTGAAACCAGAATATAGTTCCTGATTATACCTGATGAGAGCGTTTTCGTTTGTATCTTCATTATTAATAGGTTCAAATTTACCATTGTCCAAATTCACTCTAGAAACTGGTTTTTTCAGCAATTCTTCCCCAACTTTTACAAGGTTCTCCAAGTTTTCTTTTGTAGCAATATCCACAGATGAGACTGTCCCGCGTAGTGTATCATCCTGCAAATTTTTTTTTTTTTTGTTTTGCTATAGGTTAAGTATAATTTCTCTGATTGTCTCTTAGTTACAATTCAAAAAACGAATCTATATATGTACCTGAATTCGAAGATATTTGTCTTCAGATTGAAGTGCTTGGAAAACAGTAGCAATGTGAAAGTCGACCATGTCACTGCTAGCTTGCATGAACACATCCATCAATGGAGTGGAGTGTTGAAAGGTCAGCCATTCCAAGAGACCCCATTTTGCGGCCATAGGAGCAGGGTATTTCTCTTCACATTTTTGGGAACCAGTGCCCAAGGACAAAACCAGGAAACGAGCAAAGTCGTTTGCCTTTGTAGGAAAGGAATCAGAATTCTTGCGAGTGATTTCTTTGGTCACTTCGTTCATAGCTACCAAAGTCTGCAAGAGTTGATTAAGAACACTATGATTAAGATTTTTGTGAAACTTGTAACAGGAATTACATTAGGTCGAAAACATTAGATATATATACCGGATTGTTAGCAGCAACTCCACCATCAATAAGATGGAATTCTTTAACTTCGCCGTTGGAATTTTTAGTTTCAAAGTGATGGGCAGGAAGATAAGTTGGCGCTGCAGAAGTTCCGATGCATATATCAGAGAGCAAAGCATTTTTGCAGGGGTTGTACTTTACCTACACAATGATAATGCAAAATAACCATGTAAATATATAATCATAGATCACATAAAATTGCAAAGGAAATTAAGAAGTCGTAAGAGGGTATTGATGGGTAACGAACCTCATAGGAGGAGAAGATTTTTGGCTGGAGTTGTTTGATGTCAAATGTTGGGATCACAACATTTGTCAACGTCTGGTGCAATCGGGTTTCTCCCAACTTTTCTCTCACAATATTGTGCAGATATCTGCCATCATATTTTGGTCCAATAAGGGATTTAACCAAATTTTCAGCAGGTGCAAATGGTGAACTGTAATGCAACAAACAAAATTATGTCAGCAACTACATGACAAAGATTTTTCTTTTTCTTTATTTTCATCCGCAAGCTTGAGATGATTACCGATCTTGGGGAAAGATCTTAGGGCAGTGTTCAAGGTAGAACTCATTGATATCTTTAGCAGCAAAAAGAGGGCGATTGCCCTCATTCGGATTTGGGGTGGTTAGCATGGCAGTCACGAGGCCACCGGTACTAGTCCCACTAATGACATCAAAGTAATCTGCCAGTCTCGCCTCCTCATCATCCAGCTTCTGCAAATAGCCATAAACATGATTATTAACATACAAGAGAAAACTGTCAGCAGTATATATGTATGCACTATACGTCAATGAATTAAAAACATTTTTCTAGCTACCTGAAGCTGAGACTCTAAAAAGGCAAGAATAGTTCCGGGAATAATCCCCCTAATTCCACCACCATCAATACTAAGAACAGTGATTAAGTTCCCATAGGTGGGAGCTTGTAGGAATGATTTTGGACTTGTCATAGGAAAAACATTGGCTTGTGGGATAGTCCCCATTATGATAAGAGAGAGATGTTTGCAGGTTTGAGGACCTTAACTAATAATAAGGAGGAGAGAATCGATCGAGAACAACCAAAGTTTGGAGCTTTTGTGTTTTCTCTTGTGCCTGTCAAGAGTTTATTCTCTCTTTTCCTACGTATTGATATCTATTAAGGATAAGTGTTTAGAAATTTATAGGCATTTACCCCTTTTTTATTTATAAATTTTTAGTTTTAATTATTTGATTTCATTTAATATGATTTTATTGGTTTCTTGATTATGGAGAAAAATTAGGTGATGAGATACTTTAGGAATTTGCCATAGTTTCCTTTTTTTTAATTTTTTTCCAATTTTTGTAATTCTTTCCTTACGGAATTGGATCAAAATTAATAATAAGATAAATTCGGATAAATATGATGTCTACAATGTGTAAGCTTTACCTGTATATCCTTACTTGTTGCCCTTGTAATTATTCTTTAAGGGACATGTTGTACTTTCAGGTGAATTTTTTGTATCAATTTAATGATTTAACAATGAAATTTTTTTTTACGGTCATTTAATTAAGGGGTATTTTAAAAAATAGTCCTTAAAGATAAGATATTTTTAAAAATAGCACTCTTTATAGTTTTAATTATTTTTAGCCAAGTTGGATAAAATTATCCTTAATGAAGTTACACGCTATGATATTACACGCCATGTATAAAAATCTGTGACAAGTCATGGTTAGCGTGTTACACGTCATGTACAAAAATCTGTGACACGCCATGTACAAAAACCTGTAACAAGTCATGGTTAGCGTGTGACACGCTATATACAAAACATGTGATACGTCATATACAAAAACCTGTGACAAGCCATAGTTAGCATGTGACACGTCATGTACAAAAACTTGTGACAAGTCATAGTTAGCGTGTTACACACCATGTACAAAAACATGTGACACGTCATGTACAAAAACTTGTGACAAGCCATGGTTAGCGTGTGACACACCATGTACAAAAGCCCGTGACAAGCCATGGTTAACGTGTTATACGTCATGTACAAAAGCCTGTGATAAGCCATGGTTAGCGTGTGACACACCATATACAAAAACCTGTGACAAGCCATGGTTAACGTGTTACACGTCATGTATAAAAACCTGTGACAAGTCATTGTTAGCGTGTGACACGCCATGTACAAAAGCCTGTGACAAGCCATGGTTAGCGTGTTACACGTCTTGTACAAAAACTTGTGAAACTTCAAATCCTCTCAACTTTTTTGTTTTTTTTTTTTACAATTTGGTACAAATTAAAGTGTTTCTAATATGTTTTCATAAATCAAAATACAAATATTTTTTTATCTAAAACACCTACTTTGACTTAAAATAAAAAAAATTCTTTGAAAATTTAGATTTATAAATTTCAAAATTTTGAGTTTATTGATATCTGGGTCCCGAATTGATTCAATTAAAAGCTATTTCATACATTTGTGATTATTTCTACCGTTTTAGTTTTATCCAAAATACCTAAAAATTGAATTTTTCAAATAGTCACCCATCCAAGCACGTTAAAATCATTGTTTGGTGTCTTGAAAGCGTAAGAAAGAGAAATCTAAAAACGTGAGAAAGAGAAATCGAAAGCATAGCAGACGAATGTCGAACAGAAAAATCAATAAAATTTGAGAGACTATGACGGTGAGAGAGAAATGCGAAGCACAAATGGAGAGAAATGAGGAGAAATTGTGATGAATGTTTTAATTTATTTGAAATAGTTTAAAGGTTTAATACAATAGACTTTATTCGAGTAAAAAAAACAATGCAAACATATATACTATACCGAAATAACAATAATTGAGAGGATGTGATCAATTGATATTAAATAGGTTATTTGATTATGAGCAATTCCTATTTGGGATTAATGTTTTCTCGACGGCATTAATGATACATATGGTTTAACCTTATAAATATACATTAAAAGAAGGTTGAAAATAAAATAATTAAAAGAAATTCATTACAAGGCAAATAATCAGGGATAAGATCAGAAATTCACTCAAATTCTTAGTAGTATATTAATTTTTTTTAAGATTTTATTGATATTTTAAAAAGAATACAAAATTTATAAGCTAGGAATTAAACCTAGCATTAACAAAGAATTGAAAATTTCAACTATGCGAAAACAAAACTACTTGTAAGATACTTGAAAAAATAGAAGATTAAATACGTCTTAAGACTTAAGAATTTCTTGCTCCACGTAAAAACTCAGTGAAAGGAAAACACAAAGGCACCACACCACAGGGAGTATAGCACACTTCCAACTGATCAGTTCTTCTTTGCGGCAAGGTTTCCAGCTGGTGATTTCATGTCACGAAGTCGCTTCTCCTGAGATAGCACTTTAGCTAGTCTGCAGATTAAAAGTTAAGACATGTAATCCGAAATTAGCACCAATATTTTAATTTGAAAGTAGAATATATAATATGTTAATAATTAGATATAATAGACAGTCGAATTAATAAAACTCTGAAACTAGAATAGTTCCTGATTATACCTGATGAGAGCGTCTTCATTTGTATCTTGATTTTTTATAGGTTCAAATTTACCATTGTCCAAATTCACCCTAGAAACTGGTTTTTTCAGCAATTCTTCCCCAACTTGTACAAGGTTCTCCAAGTTTTCTTTTGTAGCAATGTCCACAGATGAGATTGTCCCGCATAGTGTATCATCCTGCAATTATTTTTTGTTTTGCTATAGGTTAAGTATAATTTCTCTGATTGTCTCTTAGTTACAATTCGAAAAATGAACCTATATATATACCTGAATTCGGAGATATCTGTCTTCAGATTGAAGTGCTTGGAAAACGGTAGCAATGTGAAAGTCGACCATATCACTGCTAGCTTGCATGAACACATCCATCAATGGAGTGGAGTGTTCACTGGTCAACCATCCCAGGAGACCCCATTTTGCTGCCATATGAGCAGGGTACTTCTCTTCACATTTTTGGGAACCAGTGCCCAAGGACAAAACCAGGAAATGAGAGAAGTCGTTTGCCTCTATGGGAAAGAAATCAGAGTTCTTGCGAGTGATTTCTTTCGTCACTTCGTTCATAGGTACCAAAGTCTGCAAGAATTGATTAAGATATTTGTGAAACTTGTAACACATAATACGAATTCCATTACGTTGAAAACATTAGATATATATGTATATATACCGGATTGTTAGCAGCAACTCCACCATCGATAAGATGGAATTCCTTAACGTTGCCTGTGGAATCTTTAGTTTCGAACTGATGGGCAGGAAGATAAGTTGGCGCTGCAGAAGTTCCAATGCATATATCGGAGAGCAAAGCATTTATGCTGGGGTTGTTCTTTACCTACATAATAATAATGCAAATTAACCATGTAAATAATCATATAGATCACATAAAATTGCAAAGGAAATTAAGAAATCTGTAAGAGGGTATTGATGAGTAATGAACCTCCAAGGAGGAGAAGACTTTTGGCTGGAGTTGTTTGATGTCAAACGTTGGGATCACAACATTTGTCAACGTCTGGTGCAATCGGGTTCCTCCCAACTTTTCTCTCACAATATTTTGCAGATATCTACCATCATACTTTGGTCCGGTAAAGGATTTAACCAAATTTGCAGCAGGTGCAAATGGTGAACTGCTATGTCAACAAACAAAATTATGTCAGCATGACAAATAATTTTTGGCATGGCAAAGGCTTTTCTTTTTCTTTATTTTCATCCACAAGCTTGAGATAATTACCAATCTTGGGGGAAGATTTTAGGGCAGTGTTCAAGGTAGAATTTATTGATATCTTTGGCAGCAAAAAGAGGACGATTGCCCTCATTCTGATTTGGGGTGGTTAGCATGGCAGTCACGATCCCACCAGTGCTAGTCCCACTAATGACATCAAAGTAATCTGCCAGTCTCACCTCCTCACCATCCAGCTTCTGCAAATAGCCATAAACATGATTATTAACATACAAGAAGAAAAATGTCATCAGCATATATGTACGCACTATACTTCAATGAATCAAAAACATTTTTCTAACTACCTGAAGCTCAGCCTCTAAAAAGGCAAGAATAGTTCCGGGGATAATCCCCCTAATTCCACCACCATCAATACTAAGAACAGTGATTAAGTCCCCATAGATAGGGGCTTGTAGGAATGATTTTGGACTTTCCGTAGCAAGAACATTGGCTTGTGGGATACTCCCCATTATGATGAGAGATATGTTTGTAGGTTTGAGGGCCTTAACTAATAATAAGCAAGAGAGAATCGATCGAGATCGAGAACAACAAAAGTAAGATGTCTAAGCTTTGTTATGTTTGATACTCTTCAGGAACGCATGCAGGCGATTATTTATAGACATCTGATTCTCATCAGCGTGGAAACGTTCAACACAGCCTCCAATCTTCATGATGAGATGACTTCATGCAAAGAAAATCTAACTACCTAACTCGACTTGCAGTTTCTTGGATGGAACTCTGCCGTATACGGTTCCTATTGCATATAGCTAGCTTGGCTGTGCACTCGTGTTCAAGTAAAAAATTGACAATTCGAACATGAACAAGACTTGTAGGTTTGAATAATTCGGATGAATTAGCTTTGAAAGATTAAATCCAACAACCAAAAATCCGAAAATTACTTTTCAAAATCTTTTTTTTTGCCCAAGTTTGATTACTTTTCCATTTGAATCTTCAAACACGAGAGACGTTGAAGCGACAGCTGTGTAAGGTTTGTCTCCATCTAAGCGGTACACTAACCATGATTATAAAACTTTGGAGTTGAAGACCTAGTGAGTTATAGCAGGACCTACAAACATATTAAATAAATAAGAAAGTCATCAATGTTGACTATACTTTTCAAAGGCTCTGACTCTGCATGTTCCTGGCCAATGACTGTCACTGTTGTAGCAATCATCAGTTGACAAAATTTCCATGACAAACGATCGTCGAAACGCGAAATTTCAAAGCACTTGCACTGTGAATTTTGTGAAGCTGAAGATTTCTTTTGTCAGTTAAACATTCTTATACTTTCGGTGAAGTAAATGAAGCGTGTGTAGACTTCGGAGAAACATAACAAAGTGGTTGTAGGTTTTTTTTAATGGAAAACGAATGGCTGATAACAAGGCAAATGGTCCAAGAATTCTCCACAAAACTTTTCTGACATCTTGTAATGATCATCACCAACCCTACGCCCTGTTCAACAAGGGTCCAAGAATTCTCGCTAAAGGTTCTGTTTTTCCTGGAATGTTCCAACCGTGTTTCGTGATCTTTGTGACTGAGCTTGCGTTTACCTGGTCAGGACACCTCTTTATGGGTCAGTGGGTTTTTCCCATATGTGTAGGCATCCTTGTTAAACCGGTCCATGGGTCAGGCAACAAGTCCAGATCCCATATGTATATTTTTGCCCATTTTTTGTTGGGCTTGTTTATGGATTTTCAAGGCCGACATTTCTAAACCTTGACCCTGTGTGAACTGGGTTCAAATGGGTTCTCAAAGGCCTAGCCCGACTAGGCTCAGGAACCAGCGAAGTCTGGATATGAAGTATGAACACCTCTTTCTCTTCTTAATCCGTACCCTTTCTGATACGTAGGATGTTCTGCTGACACGCTCGTGAGTAACAGTAAGGTGAGACTATGCAGGAGAGGCAACAGCTTCCAAACTGTAATTTTTCATATTTCCCTCCGGTTGACTTGTTCCTTTGATTATCATCAATTTACCTAACAACCACGACACCTTCAGGTCTTTACTCTTTCCACCAAACATTGTACTGCACTTTTATTTATCTTGTGTTGTGATAAATTAGGAATGGTCCCATATTAATTATCCGGCCAGCTACTTCTGATGATGTTCCTGAAGGATACTGTCATCTACTGTTCTATCTCAAGCATAGCAAACACTATGTAATTGTCTTTTAGGCAAGAAAATATGAACGAACTCATTAATTACATTAATCGAAAGAGGAAGACCCAAGTTCTACTTAGTCATCATATTGATGGTTTACCCCAAATAGCAGATAATGTCAAGAGTGGAAGGAGAACATAGCTGGCAAGTAATGATGCTACTCTACTCTTCATTTGACTGTATAGTTTACTTGATTGAGACGGGTATGATATAGATTAATGTCTACTGGTCAACTTTGATCGCGATTGTTACTAACAATTCTACATAACTATAGGTTGGTGAATAGGCTTACACTCAAGGTTCTTGGACCATTACCTTGTTAGTTTCGTGTGGTCTGTCCTCTATGTACCTCTGTTCTTTTGTTTAGTTGGAAGGAGGGAGAGAGGATTCTGATGCTTAACAGTTAACATGGAAGGTAAAAGGATCTTACTTTACTTTTGCAAAGTTATTAACAATACACCAAAGCCTAAGCTACTCCAATGAAGAAGCAATTAAGCTAACAAATTTCATTAATGAATAGCAGTAGGCTAGCAGCATATATAAATATACTGACTTATCACTCCCAAGCCCATTGAAGGGAGCAAAGGGAAAAATCAAAGAAACAACAAGGAAGCAAAATTTGCATCGAAGGCCATCGATTTTTAACTAATTAAGTTTAGAAGTAGAATTATTCTGAGCACATTCCTCTTTTTTCTGATTTGTAGCAAGGTTTCCACTCGGCGATCTCATGTCACGAAGCCGCTTCTCCCTGGAAAGAGCTTCTGCTAATCTGTAGATTAGAGAAGCAGAAACAAGCCAATTAACAACATAAATATATGTGATTATGTGCTATATAACATACAACATAGACAGTCAGATAGTTCTATACCTGATGAGAGCCTTTTCATTTGTTGCTGTACCTGCTGGCTCAGATTTGCCATCCTCCAAATTCACTCTGGAAACAGGTTTTTTTAGCAATTCCTCCCCAGCTTTTACAAGATTCTCCAAGTTTTCCTTCGTAGCAACATCCACAGATGACATCTGCTGGGAGAGTGTATCATCCTATACATACACGGAATAGAGATTATTTCATGAATTTAAACATTAATGAACTTGAAAACTACGGGTTTTTTTTTTTTTTACAATTGGGGAAGGGGGAACATGAAAACTAAGTTTGTTTCTAATCAAGTTTAGTGTCTATGTATAGATATTTTGTACGTTTTGAAACATTTACAGTAAATTTTTCTGTCTCATGTAAGCAATAGATATCGAATCACATAACTTTTTCTCATGTTGATCTTGTCATTGAATACGATATTTCTATTGAAAACCCCAACAAGAAGTATACATATACATAGATGTTTCTAAGTGTGAACCTAAGCTCATATGATTTATCAGAGAAAATATTTCAAGCATGATGTGAACAACAAATTTATACCTGAATTCGGAGATAACTATCTTCAGATTGAAGGGCTTGAAAAAGAGTGGCAATGTGAAAGTCGACCATGTCACTGCTTGCTTGCATGAAAATATCCACCAAGGGAGTAGAGTGCTCACTGGTCAACCATCCCAAAATACCCCATTTGGCTGCTAGATTAGCATGGTACTTCTCTTCAGATTTTGGTGAACCAGTCCCCAAAGATACAACCAGGAACCGAGCATAGTCAGTTGGCTTTATTGGGAAAAATTCAGGATTCCCTCGAAGGATTTCTTTGCTCACTTCGTTTATAGCAACTAAAGCCTGAAAGAAATAATATGATTCAGATTTTAACCATAACGCAAATCCCATCATGTTAATGACATAGATTATAGATATATACCGGATTATTAGCAGCAACTCCACCGTCAATTAGATTGAATTCTATAGGTTTACCGGTAGAATCTTGGGATTGAAAATGATGGGCAGGAAGATAAGTTGGAGCTGCAGAAGTTCCAATGCATATATCAGAGAGCAGAGCATCTTTGGAAGGATTGCTCTTCACCTATATGATGGTAATTTCATGACCAGAGAATTGAAAAGGAATTAAACCTCATTTTAGATAACAACAGACAAAGAAGAAAAGAAACTAATTAATGAACCTCATAGCTGGAGAAGATTTTTGGCTGGAGTTGCTTGATGTCAAAAGTTGGGATCACAACATTTGTTAGGGTCTGGTGCAATCTAGTTTCTCCCAGCTTTTCCCTCACAATATCATGAAGATATTTACCATCATATTTGGGTCCCATTAGAGACTTGACCACGTTTGCAGCTGGTGCAAAGGGAGAACTGTCACGTAACAAAACAGAGAACTGTCATGTAACAAAACAGAATCATCTCAGCAACTACTCTGAGAAATTCATCTAGAAGGAATTTTCTTTTCTGTTGTTTTTTTCATCAGTATTACCTATCTTGGGGAAAGATTTTAGGACAGTGTTCAAGATAGAAATCTATGATATCTTTGGCAGCAAAAAGAGGGCGATTCCCCACTTCTGGATTTGGGGTAGTGAGCATGGCAGTCACGAGGCCACCAGTGCTAGTCCCAGCAATGACATCAAAATAATCTGCCAATCTTGCCTGCTCACCATCCAGCTTCTGTACATAGCCAAACATAAAACACACATCAAGTCATGAGAAGAAGGCAATTCATGCATATACTCCAGCTACTAAACAAGAAATAAATGCTTTTCTACCTGAAGTTGGGACTCTAAGAAGGCAAGTATAGTTCCTGGAATCAGCCCTCTGATACCCCCTCCATCAATGCTAAGTACAGTAATCAAATTCCCATATGTGGGAGGTTGAAGGGGTGATCTTGGACTATCGGCAAAAAAATTGTATTTCGGAATAATATGTTTTGGAATACTTTCCATTGAGGGAGATTGAGGAAACAAAGGCAGAGAGATTGAGAGGAGTAAGTTGTAATTTAGGTTGATATGTTTTTATTACACTCTTTGAGACAAGCATGTCACGGGTATTTATAAAGACTTTCCTACTCTCAGTCTCTTATCAGGTCTGAAACTTTTGACGATATTAATTGTAAACCAGATTCAATTACTTGTCTCAACTGCCATCCGTGCTGCCTAGCTGTTCTCTATGCATTCATCTCCAGGGGTTAGATATTGAAAATTCTCACTCTAATCCCTGGCCAGTAGCTGGTGCAGTCCCACAAGTCATTACAGAGAATAAATATGGTTGGTTAACTTGAGGAGACTAGTAGGTTTGAACAATTTGGATAAAGAGTTGTAACAATAGAAGAATTCCTCTAGGTTCATCCACTTGTTCGAGGTTGAACTTTAACTAATGAGTAATGATTTGAGAATTTAGTATATTATACTGTTTCACCCTAGTAGAATATTCATGGTCATTGGACAGCCTTCTGTCGAAGCAACAGCCAATACAGATGGATGTCTACGGATTGGATATTGGGGCCATTGACAGTGTAGGGGATGTACTAAACCTTGGATTTTAGGTAACAGAGCAAACTTGTCATAAGATGCAAAAATTAGCTTTAACTAAAACTAACTAGTAGGCATCAGAAAGCCACCAATTAAGTATTATAAAACTGGAAGTCCATTTGAGTTGTCAAATATATATTTTTTACTCAATCGTTTGCTTACTTGACTTGGTAATAATTCCAACTCTTCATCAAATTAACTTGTAATGTACTATATAATATATTCTAATTCTTCATCTCCTTGGGTCAAGCGGACACCCAATTCTACGTCCAAACCACAAAGTCTGCTAAGCCTATTGGCCTTTAAAGACGAAGATGTGGCTTAGGACCACTAGCCCATAAATTCATTTGAAAAATAGTTTCGTCGTTAAACTGACAAGAAGGCAAAGAATTCATATATATTAAGCAAGTTGCAGCTTTTTTTTATTCAAAGACAATAACGATATGTCGAAAGAATTCATTACAAGGCAAAGAATTAGGTAGAAAGCAGTTTAATTAACAACACACTTAATCACCTCTTTTTCATATGCAAAGCTGTTTGGGATGTGTGGTGCATGTGGTTAGCAGATTGGGACATTATTACTTGTTTTTCAGGAGATGCTCTACTTTCTTTTTAGCTTGGAATAATTATTCTGTCGACATTCCTAGAAGAAAAGTATGGAGGATGTCCTTTTTTACCATTATTTGATCCATTTGACTGTATAAGAACGAGATGATTTTTGATGGATTAACTTGGGATGTCTGTAAAGTGTTGGAGATTATCAAAATAAAAATGGTGTGGTGGGCAAAGTCTAAATAATTTGGACATTCTTGAGATTGTGAGATTTTCGCCCCTTGTTGCCATTTCAACAAAAAGAGAGAAGGTTAAAGTCCAAGTTTAATGAAAGATTCCTCCAAATAGGTGGCTAAAATTTAACACCGATGGGGCTGCCCCGGTTCTCTTGGCATTAGGGGTGTGTTGAGGAATGAGAAAGGTATTGTGAAAATGCTTTTCTCTAAAATAGGGGGTTGGGATGATGCCAATCTTGCGAAAATGTTAGTTATTCGAGAGGCTTTAATTCTTTTTATGGCGGCAGATTGGTGTTATCCGTTTGGTTTAATCATTGAAATTGATTCTATAAATGCTGTTACTTGGGTCTCAAAACCACTTTCCTCTCCATGGCACCTTAGAAATCTGATGTTAAAAATCAAAGCTCTGTTGAGTAAGATTTCTAAATGACAGATTATTCACACCCCGAGATCTGGGAATGAATTTGCGGACAACCTTGCCAAACTGGGGGTGGAAAGAGCCACAGACCTGTTGCAAGTTCTCCCTTAATTGTCATGGTTTGCTTTTGTCTGCTTCGCTTGACTTCCTTACGGGGTCGATGGTTCTTTTATGCTTCAAAGAACAGGATTTGCGTGTACAGAGGTTTTAATGTGGTCATAGTTTTCAGCCTTGTCAATGGTGGTCTTCGGTGCCTTGGAACGTCTTGATGAGTGGAGAACAAGGGGTTGTCGGCCTTTGTAAATATGGGAGTTTTGAATTTTGTTGTTCTTGTTCTTTGCTTGGTGCAGCAAGAGAAGGAAACAGGCACGCTGGTTATGTTTCCTTGTCTTACTGACTCTTCCTTTGGTTTTAATCTTTTGGGCTGGTGGGGATGTGTCGCCTAAAGGCTTGTTGTAAATGTTTAGGTGGATGGTTTAAGGGCAAGGTTGGGTGCGGGTATTTTTGCCTACCAGTATGTAATCAGAGGGTTAAGACTACGTTCTTTCCAGTTTTGAACCTCATCTGTTTGTACATGGACACCCTTTCTGTATGAATGAACCTTAATGTTCAAAAAAAAAAATTAACAATACACTTGCATCAGGATCCAAGGCTGATACACCTGAAATTTATTTGGAATTGAATAGTAGTATTATCAGTTTAACAACTTGTTTCATTTCTTTGTGGCAGTGCTTCCGCGCGGTGCTCTCATGTCACGAAGCCGCTTCTCCTTGGAAAGCAATTCAGCCATTCTAGATGAAGATAAGCAGAAACAAGTTCAAATCAGCATCAGATATACTAGGTGCTATAATATAATGTAGAAAGCAGATATTTATACTAGTAAATAGCTGATGAGAGCCTTTTCATTTGTTCCAAGATCACTAGGCTCCATTTTACCAGTCTCCAAGTTCACCCTTAAAGCTGGTTTTTTCAAGAAATCTACCCCAACGTTTACAAGATTCTCCAAGTTTTGTTTCGTAGCAATATCCACAGATGCAAGCGGTCCCGTTAGTGTATCATCCTGCAATTTTATTTTTCTCAATCAGTTGGTATCATTTCTCTGAGCTAAAACAAGTAAATTCTTGACCAAATCGTGACATGACCAACTAACTCTATATACCTGGATACGGAGATAACAGTTTTCAGATTGAAGGGCTTGGAAAACAGCAGCAAGGTGATACTCAGTCATGTCGCTGCTTGCTTGGGTGAAAATATCAACTAATGGAGTAGAGTTTTCACTTGTCAACCATCCCAAAACTCCCCATTTGGCTGCTTCATCAGCATCAAACTTCTCTACTGATTTTGCTGAACCAGTTCCCAAAGATATAACCACGAACCGAGAATAGTCTGTTGGTTTTATTGGGAAGAATTCAGGGCTTCTGCGAACGATTTCTTTGGTCATTTCGCTTACAGCAACCAAAGCCTGGAAGGATTAGTAATAAACATGTCAATTTAGATTTCAGTTTTGGTTACTATTTACTGGATAGTAACACAAAATCTTATCCTGTAAGAGACAAATTAATATATTACCGGATCGTTTGCAGCAACTCCACCATCAATAAGATTGAATTCTTTCACTACGCCCTTAGAATCTTGGGTTTTAAAAAGGTGGGCCGGAAGGAAAGTTGTGGCTGGAGAAGTTCCAATGCATATATCCGACAGCAAGGCATTTCTCCAAGGGTCAACCTTTCCCTACACACAGTTATACACGGGCCACAGGTCAGAAACCATTGAGAAATGATTTTCTTGCTCTCCATTAATTTCAGTAGGAAAGTTAGTATATATAAAAGCTATTGATAAATTAACGAACCTCATAGGTGGAGAAGATACTTGGCTGGAGTTGCTTGATGTCGAACGTTGGGATCGCAACGTTGGCTAGTGCCTGGTTCAGTCGTGTTTCTCCCAACTTTTCTTTCAAAGAGCTTATGCAGATATTTACCGTCATATTTTGGTCCTGTTATAGTTTTGAGCAAATTCGCAGCAGGTGCAAGTGGCGATCTGCCATTAGCAACAAAAAAGAATTATGTTAACAATTACGTGAGAAAATATTGTTAATTGCATTCACCAATAAATATAGTATAGCATTAATCAGAGGTGAAAATTCAAGATTGCTACCTGTCTTGGGGGAAAATTTTAGGACAGTGTTCTAGATAAAAATCTTTTATGCCTTTGGCAGCATAAAGAGGACAATTCTTCTGGTTCGGGGCAGTAAGCATGGCAGTAACTAGGCCACCGGTGCTAGTCCCAGCAATGATATCAAAATAGTCAGCAAGTCTCGCCTCCTCACCATCCAGTTTCTATAAAAAAATCCAAGCATAAAACTATACTATAAGATTTAAGGAGCCTTAAGAAAAAGGGTAAAGAATGCATGGTCTGCATGACAAGATATATATATATATTGTATAACATGAAATGCTATAAAAAATGGCATCCAGTTTCTACATAGCTAGATGTCCCTACTGAGAAAATGCATGGCACCATGAAATGCATGCATATGCAGTACAATAAGATCATTGCTTTCTTGTTTGTCCATCTTATTGAAAGGCAAATATGGAAGATTTAAAGCATAAATTCTACCTGAAGTTGAGCCTCTAAAAAGGCAAGTACGGTTCCTGGGATTATCCCTCTAATTCCACCTCCATCAATACTAAGAATGATGATTTTTTCCCCGTAGGTTGGAAGTTGATGTTCCATAAGGGAGAGAGGTCTTTGTACTTTGTTGTTTTGAGGCACTTAACCCAAGAGAGATCAATAGAGATCGAGAGCAAAGTAATCTAAGTGCAGCTATATGTTTCAGTGTTTGAGATACTCTTGAGGAATGCATGAGCTGCTGTTTATAGACCTCAGAGTCTCGTCAAGTTTGACATATTCATCATGCAACTCATGTCAGATCTAATGAAGTATTTGACCTTCTTTTCAGTTTTCTGGATAACATTGGACTTTTTCTCGGTCAAATATTCCTTAAGCTTAACTAGCTTAATGAAGATTTCCCTTCTAAAATTGAGGTTTAGTATTTAAGTCCATTTTCTAATAACTTTGTCTACCACAAAAGATCCAATTCTGCGTTGGTATCTGTGTAATTCCAGGCTCAGATATAGCTTATTAGACTGCAATCTTAATCATATTAAACAGCACATTATATTCATGGAGTATTTTCAAGAAAATCTGGGAGAACTTGTATGCATATTTCAACATATATTGAGCTAACCAGCTTATGTTTTATCGAATTCTTTAACTTCAAGAAGTGATCAGAGTTTATAATTGGAATCATTTTTCTATGCTAATCTTTCTTGATTTTCCTATATGATCCAAATCTAATCTACCCAATTATTGATATTTTACTTGTTCAAGAAAAACAGGCTCTGCGGAAACCCTTAGCATCAAGGACATGCCAAATTAAACAATCAGTTTCAAGAATTAGCAAGTAGCTTGTAGCCATTTCTAAGGAATTGATCAATAGACTTCAGAAAAGAGGAGAAAACAAAGGTAATAAAGTCAGAATGTCGTCGATGTTGACTGTAATTTTGGATGTCCTACTCTGCAAATCACCATGCAAGTATATGTTATATCACTTCAAATGTGATAATACAGCCTTGAAACGGATCAGAACGTAGCTTCATGTGTTCCTTATCCATTCCGAGGTAGAAAAAATTTGGTCATGAATTTGGGTTTGATGCCTTGGATAAACAAACAAAATTTGGGTAATCGTTTTTCCGCAGGAAAACAATATTATGGCGGATATATAGATATGCCTACCAGCCAAAAGTTTGGTAGATTCAGTCATAATTAAGGACAATGCCTCCAACTAGGAAAGGTTCATGCACTGTACGAATCACAGAATACTTTGATGACTTAAACTTGAGAACATACAGTCATAAACATCTCAATAGCAAAATATAACCAAAAGGAGGAAATATTAATAAATATTCACGTGAACACGAGGGAATAATGAGGTTAAATTTGGTTCTATTCTATTGCGGCGACATGCATGCATGCAAATGTGCAATGCGTGGTTAAATTAAGCCAAGGCTGAGCCAACCATGACTATCCCGATAGTATTACTTCTCAAGTTTATGTTACATACAGACATCAAAAAGGAAAAATGCCTCTGACTCGTACTATTTCAATGGATGTCCAAGTTGGGTCGAGCTGACCCAATTCAGGTCTGAACATTATCCGTCAAATTTTGTCTTGAAAGACCAAGAAGTATTTCAAAGCAAACCCATTAAGCCCAACCATGTATTAAGCTATAAATGATTCTAACCAGGCCCAATGGATCACAATTATTTCAAAAGGCCCATCAGTATGGGCCACTTGAAAAATTGGATCGGACTGACATGATGTGCTGTATATACAGTAGCCTTTTTGACAGAGCAGGGGGACCGAAACAAATAAACAAGAAAAGAGAAAATGAGAGAAGTCTTCATTTTGTCTTAATGCCAAAGAAAAGTTGCCAACTAACATTAAAGCAATATATGAATATGAAAAAGAATCGAGGTTTGTTATATGATTAAATATATTATCTTTCATTTGTATATTTTTTAAAAAAATTTTAACTTTGAAAATAAATATAAATTATTAATATCAAAATAGTTGTTATATTTTAAATAATATTTAAAATTAAAACAATATTCTTTTACACTATTATTGTCTAATTACTTCAACTTTTTACTGTGCAATAGACAACAAAATATACTTCCATATATATCTTAAATTATTAATTATATCTTTTACATATTAATTATCTATTTACATATATATCTTAAATTATCTTTTACTATTAAATAGAATTTATCTTTTTATTAATTATATTTAACTTTTACATATTTTTAATGATAAATAAGAAAAATAATTAAGAATTAATAGAGACGTAGAAGTGACTGAAAATAGATATTTATTAGGTATAAGAGAATAGGTAAATATTTTATTAATTATTTTAAATTTTATATATTTTTAATATAATTAATTAGATTGTAATTATTATAAAATTATGAGATTTTCCAAATTTAGGCCTAAAGCCCTTGTTTAGGTGACTTTACCTAAGACCCAACCTTGTGATAAATTAAAGCGTTCAATTTATGAGTTTTTTAGGCTATTGCAAGTAGTTCAAATAAAAGAGTTTATTATCCAACATTTAGGCCAATTTAATTGGATCTTATTTTATTTAATTAAGTTAAGTAATTAATGGACTAATAAGCTATTAACGACACGAGAAGACTTACAGCCTAGCGCAATCCAATGCATTAGGCAAATTCTAATGTGATTAAAAGTTAATCTAAGAGTTAAATTACAAGTCTTCTACCTCTCTATTTAAAGGATTAATAGCCGCTCCTTAAAAATAAGTTTTTGAAGAGATATAATTTTAAAATATTTATGAGAGATTTATAATTTCTTACACTCGAGAAAAACAAGGAATATTTAAGTAAAAAGTCGATTCCTAATAATTATTGTGTGAATCACCATTGGAGACAAAGATACTTGTGTTGATCACCGTTAGAGACAAGACACCTATGATGTTCAAGATTTCACAACCACTTGGTGGAAAACGAAGGATTGAAAGGCAAGGAAGAGGTCACGCTTTTAAGGTAAATTGCAAATTTCTTGTTACTATACTTAGATTCTTTTTAATTAGTTGCATGCTCGGATAAAATACATCCTAAAAACCCTAATAGTACGAATAACAAAATACTTTGATGGCGTAAACTTAAGAACATACCGCCATAAACATCTAAATAGGAAAATATAAAAAAAAAAAGGATGGATATTCATGTGAATAAGGAGGAATAATAAAGTTAACTTTGGTTCCATTCAATTGTGGCGACATGCATGCATGCAAATGTGCAACGCGTGGTTAAATTAAGCCAACCATTACTATTCCAAGTTTATGTTATATACAGCCATCTAAAAGGAAAAAATGCCTTGACTCGTACTATTTCAATGACTATTCATGTTGGGTCGAGCTGACCCAATTCAGGGCCGAACATTTCCCGTCAAACTTTGCTATCAAAGACCAAGAAGTAGTTCAAGTCAAGCCCATTAAGCCCAACCTATATATTAAGCTATAGATAATATTAACTAGGCCAACTGGATCAACAATATTTCAAAGAAGCCCAAATATATGGGCCACTTGAAAAATTGGACCGGACCGACATGATGAGCCCTCTATATAATAACCTTTTAACAGTGCAGGAGGACCGTGAAGTCTTTTTTTTGTCTTGCTGCCAAAGAAAAGTTGCCAGAACTCCGATCGACAATGTCAGGCATGGAGAGGTTGCAGAGGATGTTCGCCGGTGCTGGAGGCGCGTTGGGTCACCCCCCTCCTGATTCGCCGACTCTGGATTCTTCTGAGCAGGTCTACATCTCCTCTCTCGCCCTCCTCAAAATGCTCAAGCACGGTACTTTTCTATCTCTCTTCTTCTTAACATCTGCTTAAATTGAGTTCTTTCAGTTTTTCTTATATTTGCTCACCTGATTAGAGCTTCGGCGCTTTTATATTTTTGTTTGGAAAAATAAAAAGAAACTGGATAGACTTGTACTATTTTGCTTTAGCAATTTCAGGGTTTTTTCTGGTTACTAAATCAAAATTGTAATTTTCTGATCTGCTTTCTATCTAACTTTTTATGAGAGACATGAGCTGTTTCCATATAAATTTTAGGGTTAAGGTGTTTGTACTTTAGCAGAGGGTATTTGTAATTATGTTTGTGTTTGGTTGATGTGAACTTTATATAGGAAGAGCTGGGGTTCCCATGGAAGTTATGGGTTTGATGTTGGGAGAGTTCGTTGATGAGTACACTGTGCGAGTCGTTGATGTCTTTGCAATGCCACAGAGTGGTACTGGTGTTAGTGTAGAAGCTGTGGATCATGTTTTCCAAACAAATATGCTTGATATGCTCAAACAAACGGGAAGGTATGATCTACTCTAGTTTCAATCGTATTCATTCTTATTAATTTATAATAGTTGTTGGAAATAACTCAAAAATTGAACAGATGATATTTGTATGATAAGATTAGATGAATTTGTACTCCTTGATGACCTATTGCTTTAGATGGCTTGCTGATCTTTTTGCTTGGTGTTGCAGGCCAGAGATGGTGGTGGGGTGGTACCATTCACACCCTGGATTTGGCTGTTGGCTTTCTGGTGTGGACATAAACACACAGCAGGTTGTTTTTAACATTTTTGCATGGTGCTGCATCATATGCATGCTACTTAGCTTGTTATTTTACTGTTGCTTAGAAGATTTTCCTGTTACTCACGAGCTTTAATGTCTTTGGTTGGTATTACTTTACAACTCTTTAATCAGATTATTCTTTTTACAAAGAAACAAAAACATTCTACTTACTAGCTCTTATGTTTATTGTCCTGATATTATTTGTTATATGGGATTCTTGTTCCTGTGCTTTTTGATTCTTTCTTTTTCTTTGGTTGGAGGGATGGGGTGGGGGTGGGTCAAGAGTATGGAAATTGCGTGATAATTCTGCTCTTAGTTGACACTATTAGGGCCCAATGATTCGAGTTATGTAATGGACAGGAGAGGAAAGGCGTCATGTTGGACACTGCACGAACTGAGTGACTGTATTACTTCTCATTCACGGTTTTGTAACTCCCTTCTCCATTCCCAAAAAAAATGTAGATCTGCCTTTATTGTCAATGCTTATCAGTAACAATAATCAGGTTTCGCACAGACATGGTCACTGTCTAAAACAATGCTTTGTACAATGCATCTAAGATATTTGAGTATCTGGCAGTTGATAGATATCTTAAAAGGCTGGAAACACGAATGTAGTTTATCAATATGTACTAGTACACGGTCAAGAAGTTTTGATACTTCCTTCTTTTGTCCATCCTCTGTCAATTGGTTAACGTTTTCCATTTTGATCTTTTTAAGTGAAGATCATTTCAATGATTTTTATGGTTTTGTTTTTCTTTAACTATTTGGTTAATGAAAGCTGGTATATCTGTTGCTAATATCTGGCACCGCTTGCAGAGTTTTGAAGCTTTGAATCAAAGGGCTGTAGCAGTTGTGGTGGACCCAATTCAGAGTGTTAAAGGGAAGGTGGTGATTGATGCATTCCGTTTGATCAACCCACAAACCATGATGCTTGGCCAAGAACCACGGCAGACAACATCCAATCTTGGGCATCTTAATAAGCCATCTATCCAAGTGAGTGCCCAAAGAATATTGTCTGAATGTTTTCTATTAGCTTCTTTTATATGGGGAATGAACTCATCTCGTTATTTTTCATTGTCAGGCATTGATCCATGGGCTAAATAGACATTATTACTCTATAGCCATTAACTACAGGAAGAATGAACTTGAGGAAAAGATGCTCTTGAATCTTCATAAGAAGAAGTGGACAGATGGATTGACACTTAGGCGTTTTGATACCCATTCCAAAACCAATGAACAGACTGTTCAGGTGAGTGAAAGTTTTCTGCAGACTTTATCATCATAGTGTATAATGTTGAACGGTTGGTTGTGTATTGGCAAGATATGGTATATGACTCTATGTTGTCCTTCATGGGGTGCTTTAAGACCCCTTCCTTGAAGGAAAGAAAAAACATTAGTAAGAGATAGCTTCCCTTGCAATGAGTCACTTTAGGGGCTATGGATAATATAATGTCGAATAAATTTCTTTCTTTTTATAAAGTAAAATGTCTTCTATAAGGCGAAGTCATGATGTTGGTTCATTTTGATATGTGCAGGAAATGCTCAATTTAGCTATAAAATACAACAAGGCAGTGCAGGAGGAAGATGAATTACCTCCGGAGAAGCTCGCAATAGCCAATGTTGGGCGACAAGATGCCAAGAAGCACTTAGAGGAACATGTCTCAAACTTGATGTCCTCAAACATAGTTCAGACTTTGGGAACTATGCTTGACACTGTCGTGTTTTAGACTCATGGTATCTGTATACTCCTTTTCAAGTTGAGGAATTTCATCTATGTTGATGCGTTGTATTGTTGGTCAAGCACACTGTTTGTGTTATTTTGTGAAAATTCAAAGTGACTTCAAGTTGCCTAATTATATTTATGTGAATGCTTGCTTGACTCTCTCTTTGTGTTATATGCATTTTAGCTTGTTTAACAGATTATACTAATTTGTAGTGTTTTGAGATGCCCAAGGGGCTAAAAATTTATCTTATAAAAGAATGATAAAAAAAAATAAATAAACAAGGGTCAACTTGAAGAGTGCTTGTTGCCCGAGTTGCATTCCCAATTGGTGGTCATGAACGCATGACGGGTTGAGCAACAGGAACTGGTGTCAATGATTGAGATTACTTCATGCCAATTAAAACATTCTGGAGTGGGCTAATGTCATCGTAGGGAAAGAAAAAAGTGGTAGCGTCTTATATGGGAAACAATACTCTTAGAAAAGTACATCGATCAAGTCTAGTGGAAAAAGAAATCCTGACAAACAGGTATCGGGGATTGCGATCTAGGTAGATTTCAATCACACTTTTGAACTTGTTTTATTACAAAGCAACCCAGTACTTTTCACATTTTCACTCGACAGGAGCCTTCCCTTGGTTCAGGAAAGAAGCCAAGCGTTTGATCAAGCTCTTGGCCTTGGCACAATCAGGGTTAAAGATATGGAAGACATGATCCTCACCTTCTGTCTCCATAATCTCTGCCTTACCCGTCCACCCAGATTTCACCAATTTATCATAATAAAGCCTCCCTCTATCCTTGAGTATATCCTTCTCGGCAACAATAACAAGGATTCCATCACATGCCAAGCCTGAAAGATCAGAGGATCCATCCACAAACGGGTTGATAAGCGGATCATCACACCCTTTATCAGATGGACAAACGTACAACCACCACTTGTCCACTAATTCTTTCCTGAACTGATCAGCAAACTCTGATCCAATCGGGTTTGTTCCCCAAAAGTAAGGATGGATCATACCAATACCAAGAATCTTCAACTTCTGACCCAGATCAGAGTCCTTGAGCCGCAAAGCCAAATGGTGTGCAATATTTGAACCAGCACTATCTCCGGCCAAAAACACCTGGTCAAGGTCAGCATGATCCTTGATCCAAGCCTCCTGGCAGCTATCTCCCTCCTTGTGGGAAGCTATCCACTCAAGTGCAGCCCATGAATCTTCATATGCAGTAGGAAGAGGAAACTCTGGGACTAACCTGTAGTCAACTGAAAGAGCTACGATGTTAGCCTCGGCGACGAGCTTGTTGAGGCTGGTATGGTAGTTCGGAAAAGCTGGCGATGCTACACAAAAAGCTCCACCATGAAAATAAACTACAAGGGGTAGCTTTTCATGTGTAGTAGCCAAGTTGGGTCGGTAAATTCTAGCTGAGACCCCGGTTTCGGGTACGATCACGATGTCTTTGGATAAAACATCAGTTTCAGGATCAAGTCCTGGAGAAACTACTTCAACTCCAGCGATTCTCTCAAGGGTTCCATCTTTGTATACTTTGAGGTAGGGAAACAGATCAAGAGCAACTTCTGAAGCATTAGAACCCATGTCTTTGTGTGTAAGAGAGAAGAGAGACCTGGCCGTTTAAAGAGAAACACTGAACAAACGTAAGGGGGATCTAACTAACTAAGACAGACAGACAAATTAAGGGAAGACAGGACAGAAATTGATTAAATATGAGGGAAAAAAACAAAGAGGAAATGCATAATCAAAACAGGGGGACGATTTGAACCAGCTAAAGACAGCTATAACTTTTTAAGAAGGCAAAGATACTGGGCTTATTACGCCTTCTTTATATAGACATTAGCGGCAACAAGCTCCTGAAGAAATTAAACCCAACACCAACTTTTTTGTATTCATCAGGCACCACGAATCACCAATCACCATCATTTGATTTTATACGATTATTTTAATTCCATTTAACCAACAACAGCTTCAGTGGGATTTGGGGTTCATTGCCAATGGCTTCCAGACAAGTTAGACATTTTAATTGATTTTTTTTCAATGTGGACATTCAACGGTCAACTTTTCTCTTAGCATTTATATTTCATTGACAAATAAGTCATGACTGTGGAAAAATGTTCTTGTAGCCTTGCATGCACCCAACCTACAGGCTAATTAATGTAGTTTCATGGCAAGCAAACACCCCAATGTGTACAACATAATTTCTTATGACAATAAATCTTGAAACCTGTAACTTCACTGTATTGCCTTTATTTGATATTGACAAAGAAAGAAGGATTCACCGACTCCCACAAACTCGAACCTGTCTGAAAATTTGGAGTCATGGGGAGCAGTTGAAGTGAGGAAATCTCAGGGCTCAGGCTCTCGGCTGCTATAATGAATGAAACACAGCGCAAAACACACACACACATACATAAATATATAATCATGAAATTATGTAGAATTTTACTAGGAACAGGAACCTCCAGGACTTAAGGCTTTTTCCCCGTTCAGGTTTCCTACATCAATAGGAAACAAGGAACAAATATAGTTGACTTCAAACTATAGTTTCATTTTTATTGTTGTATTTCGCTTTCATCATTCAATGGTTGAGTACTTGGGAGGAAACTAAAGAAAATATATAAATATGGGTAATAAGTAAGGCATGCCTTATTTATAAGAATAAATAAGATTGAAAGTCAGCCCTGAAAGGAATGAAATTGGTGAGAACTGAACCCTTTGTTTAAGTTTCTATGATCTATGCACGCAATTGCCCGTGTTTGCAAACTTTTTAAACCACTAAGCATAATTAAGTTAATTAATCTCTAACTAATAACGTCTAGTTTCTATGATTTATTACATTTTTTTTTGTCATTAACAAACTGTTTTATAATTTTGCATTATTATTTTATGGTGAATTTCACTTAATCCTGTTATAATTGAGTTGCTTATTTATTAAGAACATTATCAAGAGAGTAGAAGAACGTGCTTGCCGCCCCAACCATTGCAGAAAAGTCCACTCTTCTTTATTACTACAATTTGGTAGGATTTAAAATTTTACCAGTTGTCTTAGATCTTAATTAATTAATAAACCCAGATTCTTGTGTAGTGAAAATGACTAGAAAAACTTGAGATAATTTTGATTATACCATCACAAATCTAATTTTATATATGGCCACACAAGTTTCAATCTTAATGATGTATTGTATTTTGTTTTTTTTTTTAATTCAATTTTATAAATTGAGATTAATCCACCCTTTTGATTAGACTTTTGTGTTTAATAAAATGGTGTTTACCTTTGACTAAGTGCCAGAAATTTGTAATCCTTTACTATTGGTTTTGTTTACTTGGTCAGAGAGGAGGTGGCGGCGGGGATCATCAACCTGGCCTGTTGCACTAGGAAAATCTTAACCCAGCTCACCATGGGCCAACATGTCCTCACAATTTATGGCGTTACATATCTCACTCTGTCTGCTCTTAGTACGACCAAGATTCCTAAGAACAGATTTTTTTTTTCCTTTCATTATCATAAATATTTAGTAAAATTTTATCTGTTTTAGTATCAAATCACTATCTACACTGTATGAATAATGACATGAGTTATATGTTTTATAATTGTCGATCTTATGTACTAAAAATTCATGTATTTGATTATCGATCATCGCATATTACTGCAGATCTTTGTTTTTATTTGATTGATGACTTAGAGAACATTTAATCCTTTTTTTTTTTCTTATGGGATGACTAGAGACAACTAACTTGTCAATAACGTGAACTTGACTTTCTCTTTCGCTTCCCATATGGGAAGGGAAATTGAGTCACCCACGTAGCCGAAATAGCCTTTCTTCATCCATCATTCCATTCCTTGTATATAGTCTTGACTCTTGAGTTTAAATATAGAAGACAAGTGTCCAAAACTCTGTAGCATCCGGAAACCAAAAGATTTAGCAAACAATTTCAATTGGTAATACAAGGAAATCAATACAATTATAATGATGGGAAAACAGATTAATTAAGCAAGGAATCCACTGATAATGATTTAGAGTGAAGAAGGCATATCTCCATTGTAGAATGCAGCCAACCTTTTGATCAAATCCTTGGCTTTCTCACTCTCCAAATCAGACAAATGAAACCCATGATCCTCTCCTTCCGTCTCCATAATTTCCACAACTCCCATCCACCCACTTCGACCCAAAGCCTCAAAATAAAGCCGCCCTCTATCTCTAACCCCATCCTTCTCAGCCACGCAAACCAAAACCCTCGTGCACCCAAGCCCCACCAAGCTTGGCGCGTCCATAGCAACCGGGTTGAATCTAGGATCATTGTTATCCGGGTTTGATGGGCAGATAAATGGCCATACCCGATCCAAAACAGACTTTTTACCAGGGTCCATTAAAGCCTCTGACCCGATTGGATCCGAGCCCCAGAAAAATGGGTGCACCAAAGCTATCCCACGGAGCTGCACGTTTAGACCAAACTCAGGGTTTCCGGCGATAATAGCCAAGTTGTGAGCAATGTTGGCACCAGCGCTTTCTCCACCTAAGAACACTCTTTGAAAGTCCGCATGGTCGTTTAGCCAAGCTTCAGGCCCTTTACTGTTACAATGTGAAACTACCCATTGAAGAGCAGCCCAAGAATCCTCGTAAGCTGTAGGGATGGGGTGCTCGGGAGCTTTTCTGTAGTTCACAGAAACTGCAATCACGTTAGCTTCAGCTACCAAAGCGTTCAGGTAGCTGTTGTACTTTGGAGTAAACGGTGATGAGACACAAAAGGCTCCACCATGGAAGTAGACAAGGAGAGGCAACTTCTGGTGAGGGCTGGTCAGTTTTGGAAGGAAGAGACGCGCAGAAACGTTGGATTCAGGGATCATCGTTATGTCTTTGGATGAAACACCGGTTTGGGGATCAGTTGATGGCGGGACAAAGCCAGTTTCGATGAGTCTCTCGACATGGCCATCTTTGTAGACTCTGATGATACCTGGGAACTCAGTAACCAGTTCTGGTTTGCTTGATGAATCCATGAGCAGAAAAGAAGAGGTAGAGGGAAGAGGTTGGGCTTTTAGGTTTTGATTGGAGGCTATGAGAATTTCTCTCCTTTCCGTTTTGTACTTGTAGATAGCTAGACGGCACAATAATTTGACCTTCCTTCATCTGCTTTGACCTGTTGACAAGGTAGAACTAGTTTTGAAAATTGAGGTGGACAAACCAAAACTTTTACGCCACCATTTTTTTTTCGACCGAGCTACCTTCTCAGTTCTCATCAAATTTGGTTCTAACATCTTCCAGAAACTCCTTGGGCCCATAATGCTTCAGGAATTCAATATCAGATACATGTAAGCTACAACCATGCATGATTTTTGTACTTAGTTTCGACAAGAATGCATGCCTCTTTGCGAGGGAAACAAAAGAAAACCTTTGACCATGCTAGCAGGCGCTTTAGACTAACAATGATTTCATAATCTTAAATATGTAAGAATGGCTTAACTTGTAGTTTTGTAGTGGTAATGCTGTCTCAATATATGTTGAATAGAACCTAAATGGAGCAGTCATGGTCAGGTTCAGCCCAATTATGTCCCAAGTATCTTAAAAGGAGCTAACCTAGTAGTGACGACATACAAGAAAAAAGGCATTAGGCCTATTAGTTTCAGTTTTTCAGCCCACTTGAGTCTATAAATACCTTTTATGGAAATTGAGAGCCCAACAAGTAGCCCAAAGCACAGCCTCATATTGGGAAAATAACTAAGAATGATCCGTCTTCATTAAAGCTTTGTGTTTCAAAGTTAATTTATGATTTACTAAAACTTCCTTTAGTCTGGTGACTCTGCATTTTCTTTACGGTTTTGCTTTCTGCCAATTTGGTTAAAAAACTAAAAGCCTCAGAAAAATGGTGAAGATGATGATGTTGCGATCCATTTATAGAGCAGCATGTATCAGATCTTCCCGTTTTGCCGCCGTCGCTGCCACCGCCCATAACCACCACTTGGGTTCCCGGAGTTTCTTCTCTGTCTCATCACCGTCCGCCGCTAATCAGCCCAGAAACCTCCCGTCCGGTACTTATCTATTCTTTTGGATCCTTATTTGATTATAAATTTCTCGTTTTTAATCATCTTCGGAATCGCTGAATTTGTGGGATTTGATTTAGTAAATGATATTGGTCTTGTAATTGGTTAAACTGCTTTTGTATTTGACTTCTTTTACTTGGGGTTTTACTTTTATCTAATTTAGATAAATAATGTTTAGCTGAGGCCTCTGATGATTACTAAATTAAAGTGTTTTGGGGTTTCAAAATTGTAGCTTTATTTGTTGTTACCTGTGCAAGATTTTAACTTTACTCCTGATAAGGGTTGAATTCAAGTTCTTTTATAACTGCTTTATGGTTGGGATGTTGTGTTAACATAGAATTTGGAATTCTGGTCTGTTGTTCTTTTTCATTGTTTTCATCATGAAACATGTTCAATTCATACATTACATTTATTATATGGGATTCCATGTCTTGTTTAAATCAAGATAGCAGCTGAAATCTTTCAGGGCTGCTTAGAAACAGACGGAGTTAATTTTGTGCTTCCATCATTCAGTGAAATGTGTCAAAGTTTTCAGAATAATATTGTCTATGCTACACGGCATTTTATACCTCCAACTGAGTACGTGAATTAATGTGTGAAGGTTTTTGGGTCTGAGCAATAATATGTGTTACATAAAAAGTGTATTTTACCCAAGAGTATGGGTATAAAATGGGATGACACTACTTGTGGTGATAGTGGTGCATTATGACTGATATTTCCAATTGGTGCATCTGCTTATTAGTTTGATTATTTTGAACATAACTATTTCCAGCTGCTAGTGAAATGTGTAGCAAGTTGTAAAGGCACCAACTTGTATGATGTTCTACACATTTTATGCATCAGTCAATATACGCAGGTGGCAGGTCTTCCCTTGCTGTGAGATTGGGAAGCATGCGCTACTTTAGTGAAGATGTAACTCACATGCCTGCCATAAAAGACCCTGAAATTCAGAATGTCTTCAAGGATTTAATGGCTGCAAGTTGGGATGAAGTTCCGTATTCAGTTGTGCAGGATGCAAAGAAAGCCTTGTCCAAAAATACTGATGACAAGGCTGGCCAGGAGGCTTTGAAAAATGTTTTCCGAGCTGCTGAAGCAGTTGAAGAGTTTGGTGGCATTCTGATGAGCATGAAAATGGAACTTGATGACAGCATTGGATTGAGTGGAGAGGTATTATAATCTATGAGGCCCTGATGATTCTTTTGTTTACTTTCTGTCTCGTTATCGCCCATTCTCGGTGTTTGATGAATTGAATCTTTTTTGTAGAATGTAAAGCCTTTGTCAGATGAGTTTGTAAACGCACTTCGCACAGTTTATCAACGATATACAACGTACTCGGATGCATTTGGTTCTGATGAAACCTATTTGCGAAAGAAGGTAGAGACAGAGTTGGGATCAAAGATGATCTACCTAAAGATGAGATGTAGTGGTCTTGGTTCTGAGTGGGGAAAGGTACTCGAATGTTTTGCCCCTTATTTATTAATTCTGTTGACCGCATGATCTACCTTGAGCATTATAACGTGGGTTTAGAGTAATTCATGTACTCTGTTGCATGTGATTCATGGTTCAATGTGACACAAGAAAATTAGTATTGGGGTTAACTTGCCCAAATGGTGATCAAGACGTGAGAACTAGCAAAAAGGTCATCTCAGATTATGTGCACAAGTTGCTTTTGTTCTTGGCTGATGTGTACTTAACATCCTAACCATCTGGGGTTCTGGATCACCGAGCAGAATACTGGTCCAAAGTTTCACCTGTTATGAGAATCACCTGTCATATTATAGTAACAGTTTTCTATTTATCCCTCATCCACCCATATTTATGAGGAGAGTGAAGAAATGAATAGATGCATCAGCCCATAGTTTTCTCTTAGCTGCATTTATCGTATTTGACATTTGCATTCATTGTTGCATAAGCACTGTATGTAAACACTGTTGCTAATTTTCCACTTGTATACGTACACAAGTATTTTGGGTACTATAAATAAATGGCAATTATGTTGCAACTCCTTAAGCAGTTTTGGTTGCTTGATTGCAGGTTACTGTTCTTGGAACGTCTGGACTTTCTGGATCTTATGTGGAGCAAAGAGCTTAGCGTTATAGTTTGAGAGTGTTCAATATCACTCTGGACTTATTCTGTTTTAGATCATGTTTATGAATAGTTGGAGACAGGTCGGTGTTGTTCTCCCGGAAAACCTTTGAGGTTGAAGTTGCTTGGCAGCTAAATAAAAGGCATATCTTTGTGAACAACAGTAAATTAAAGTGTAACATCATGTGTCTTAAGCTTTTTTTAATCGGAAAATTTTCCTTAACCACTCTTTTTTCATCACATGACTTATGATGCTACCAGAAGCAAAAAAGGGTTTCTGCTTCTCTAATTGGTCTAAATGATATTAGCCTGCCCTTCTCAAAAGATGGGTACATTGCACTAGGTTCAACAGGGGATTGTAAACAGGACCTCTAAGGAAAATATGATACAGTGGAGAGGGGCATACTTGCTCCCTGTCTGAAGTTCATAATCGATTAATTACCGTAGAGAGAGACAGACAAATCTTATGTCCATAATTAACCTCTTTATTCTTTGACTAGATACTAGTATTTAGCATGGTTCTAGCACTTGAAAGAGCAAATAGAAAGAGGAAGGCAGCTTGCTTTGCTTCCAATCGCCAAGACCAAATAGGGTAAAAGAGACAGAAAAAGACCAAGACTAGGCTATGTTTAAATATATGGCGTCTTAGCTAATCTGGTGCCTTTACGCCAAGACCAAGATTCGGAAGGGGATTTCGGCAGAGGCGGGAGCAACACAGCCTTCCTGCACAGCCCAAATGGCCACCCCTCGCAGTGGCAGAATTCCTGAATTATTGATCGCCGTCGAAAATCCTGAAGATCAAACTTCCAAAAGTCTGGGAAATCAACCTTGTTTAAGCTTGAACAGCGGGAAAAGTTTGCCTTGGCCGAGAGAAACGCTTCCCTGCTCACGGCACTCGAACAGAAGGAGAAACAACTCCCGACAGAAAAGAATTCCTCTCTTTCCTCATCTTCGTTATCTTTGTCTCTTCGTTTGGCGTGTTTTGAGGTTATAAACAGCTCTCCTGTCGAAGGAGAAAACACCCAGGAAATGTTTTCTGCTGTTAGACTAGGCCTGCGCTTCATCTTCTCCATTGCTCGACTCCGAATCTCAGAAACAACAACCTGTAAAACAACATCACAAACACAAAAAAGGCTCGAATATTGGCAGTGAAATGAAATTAGAAAACTGGGAACAATCATGTTTGCTGCTAGTGCTAGTTCGTACTTCCGATTCATCATCGATGTCACTTGTTGGATATTCTTCCTCTGGACCTGAATGTCCACCGAAAGCATGGCAATTGGAAAACGCTTCCTTCAGAACAGAAGCTAGGAACTTGCATCTCTTAGACTGACGAGGCTGCTCTTCCTGATAAAAGACGCTCATGTTTGAGAGAAACCAGATGTCTGGAAGTGGCCAATTGATCTGTTAAGATACTGAATTTATAGTACACGGACTACTTTGGAACATTGATTGCTATAGTTCATTCCTTGTTATGGTGTTAAAAATTGACCTGCTTATATGTTGATAGTGCCATCGCAGCGTACTGGGAAATACAGGGACTCTATCCTTTGGGGTAAAGACTAAGTTAAAAAGGTGCTAGACAGACTAACAAATGACACTCAGGATCTCACTTTTCAGCTTGAGATTACCGTCTGATGTTCATCAACTGGGCTAAAAAAATTCCCCATGGAGACCCTTAAACTGAGTTATATTCTTTTCATTTTCCATAGATAGTTCCTTTAGAGTAATTTACAAGTTTCACTTAAAGCTGAAGTCATGGTGAAAACTGAGACATGGTACCTAACTTTGTCCGGCCTGAAGTTGTTTCAAGAGCAATATAGAATACAGAAACAAACCGTGGCGTTTTCTTAGACTCTGAATCAAAATGATTGTACTATAGAGTAGCTGTAGACTGTAGTCAGATCATGGAATCGAAACGAACGTACCTGAGTAAAACTTGTAAAGGAACTGGCTGAGCTTGCTGAGGGTGCATCAATGATTTTACAACCGTATTACATAATGGAAAGCTTGATCAAGATCCAGCAGTAACCAGGCTTTATATCCTCCCTATGATCTAGTGACTTTTAGTTCCTTCTCCCTTTTGTTTTCTTTTTCAGTCACTGACGACAAGTGGCAATCTAAGCCGTTGAAGTTGGCATGACACTCATGATTATGGTCAGCCGGCATTAACTGTACTAGGAAAAGAACTTATCATCACAGCGTTATCTTTCGGCCATTTTAATGGAATCTTGGTGAAATGTCACGAGACAAACCAAAATTGCAGAATGAGTGTGTTTTAAAGCAACTTCATGAGTTTCTTAATGGCACCTCCTCAAAGGAACTAGTCTCCATGCTTGCAGGGATAACAGAGAGACAAAGCTTGTCTTGAACTAATAATCAAAGAGGCAAAAAAAGGGGGGTGTTATAGCCAATTGATCGGCAAGTAACTTCATTGAAATTTTTATGTCAAAGCAGAAGAATAAACGATTAACATTTCAGAGTGTAAGAGTTACAGAAACTAATCTGATATGATAAACATCATAATTACATTCCTAATACTCGGTCTATGCCCAACATAGTTCAACCACCTTAAAGACTAGCAGGTTTTGATACCCCAGAGCCAAGAAAGAGCAAGGGCAAGAGAGAAGCTTGCTGCATCTCTCCCCATCCTTGACCCCAGATGTGAATCACCAAGAGGATTTCCCAAATCAACTGTACAGGATGTCATGAAGTGATAGGACAGCCCAACTATTGCACTTGTCAAGCCAAAAGAAACAGGAAAAATCATTTCCAACCTCAGACAAACTTTAATGAACGGAAAAGGCAACATGATAGAGATGAAAGCAACCAATGATGGATAGCTTTGTCCAGTAGTGCCACCTAATTTAGAAGCAAACAGCAAGTTAGAACATAAATAAACAATGAAAAGCTAACTAGAGAAATCATTTCCACAATCTTTAAATGTTAGAAGTCAATGTTCAATATTTGCTACATCTTTCCAAAAATAATTCTCCTAAGACTAGGCAATAAGATTAAGCTTAGTGTTTGAGTTGTGTGCATATGAAACTTTTTTGGTAGTTCTTACAAGTTATAATAAGAGATTATGGTGTATGTATTACTTTGGACAACAGATCGTAAGCATTTCACCTCAACTAAAGTGCAAGCCCGCAACCCCTAACAAACCTCATATCAGTCTTATTATAATTGGCTTGGCACAATAAACAGTATAATTTTTTAGCACAGCATCACTTGGTGCCATCTAACCTTTTTCAAACAATATTGCAAAAGTAACCCAGTCAAGAGGACAACATGGGAACAAGCACACCTAGCAGAAAATTAGCCAGAATTAACACAGCTGTCCAACTTTGAATGGATCTGAAGTTCTTTTTTTTGAAAAGTAAATGAACGTGAAGTTAAGTATAAGGTATTTAGCTACAGCATCTCTATTGAGTATTGAGATACAGCTCTTTCTTTTTCCTGTCCACCAAATCCAAAGATAGGTTAAATGGTGGTAAACCAACAAAAAGCTTTTGCTCTTCTGCCCAGGAAAACCTCTTCATAAGGCATATTAATCTTGATGCTTACAAATACCAAAGGAGTGAGTACATAATACAACAAGAACCATGAACTATGAAGGACCTACATACATACCGCTCTACAACTAAGTCCCTATCATCCGTATACAAAATCATGTATTTCTGAGCTTATCCCTGTATTTGTTCAAATCTTTCACATATAAACCGAATTATTGTTATATTGATGAATTAATTGATACTGAATTCAACTATATACAGTTTATTCATATTCTTTTTCCCTAATGAGAAAGAACCTCATACTTGAATAGCAATGCAAAAGCATCTATAAAACGACAACATTATGAGTTTAGTTCTAAAGCAATCTTTTGACTTGAATTGGATTGAAACACTGAAAATTAAGAAAAAAAAAAACACACCATACCATGATACCAATAAGCGTTAATTTGAAACAGAAGATTTGTGGAGTTGCTGAGAAGTGAGAGATATCAGAGACTGAAGCTTGGCAACAGCAGAGGTTTTCTCAGGAGGGCATTTGGAGAGAGAAACATTCAAAGAATGGAAAGCTTCATCAAGCTTTCCAGCAGCCAGTGCAGCACATCCAGCTTTATAAGCCTCATCAGCCATTCGGGTATCATACCTAGGCGAATCATGGCCTTTGTTTCTCGACATAGATGAAGATGGGGGGTCAAAGAGAGCTGTAGCACGTGCATATTCGAGATTAGTAATAGCTGTGTTGATCTCTGCCATGAGAGCCTCGGGTGTTAATGGGAAAGTCTTAACTCCATCAAAGACACTGAAGCGAGGATTTCCTTCCCCAGAACCCATCAGCTTCCAAGAGTCTTTTAGTCAATGAACCTGGGCTTCACGCTTCACTTTCCGTTTTGATCTTCAAAAACCCAACATTCAATGAATTAATCAACTCCAAATTACTTAATTAATTGTAGCGAAAACGATAAAAGGTCTGGAACGTAGTCCTGTTCGCAGAGGAAGAAAAAGTGGTAGAGACACTAACCTTGTGTAATCGGTCCATCTGAGTTGCGTGAATTAGTTGGACAAGCAAGAAAGCTTCGCCCATCCGACAGCCCAAAGAGTTAAAGCCAAGGATCGGATTTATTGACGTATCGACGTTTCGAGACGTGGAGCAGATCAATCTACTTTCCTTCGATTTTTCTTACCCTTTTCTTTTCCGTTAAGAACTAATTGCTCATTAAAAAACAAGATTAAGTACGAAAATTAATGTAAAATTTTTAAAGATTGCCATGGAAACTATCCCCAACAACGAGTCAGACTGTTTTTGGGATCAGTCGATTCTCTGTTACCCTGTTTCTGGCTTCTTGGTTTGGTTACTCAATCATCAACATGTATAAGCTTTGAAAAGTTAACCATTGCAGGGCAAGCCACAGGCCATAAGGCTTTATATGGTGAGCCCATGTCGGGGCCAACTACCGAGCCCCATGAATTGGTGCTGAATTTTATTTCTTACTGGGACCAAATGCTATATGTTTCAAGTTCCATCATCCTTGGTCTCAGCAGGCATGCCTGGTTTTCACATTGCACTACACATACAACAAAACAGAACCATACCTAATCACATTCTGATAAACATATCCTCAAAAATGATCGAGGAAACTTTCCTCAAGATTGTTCACTCGGTATAAAAAAAGTTACACAACATAGAATATCTTCATCTGCTCCCTATGGCTGCCATAGACCTCAACTGCTTCACTTCATATCTAATGCTTTCATAGCACAATTAAAAGAATAACTTAATCATCAATTAGAATTGAAAAAAGGTAAACTGATCACAAACAACCATCACTCGGAACTTTAATATCTGGATTTATCATCAGACGAACAAGCAATGAACAAGAACCACAAGGGAGAACAACTGATGCCTGTAAAGCATCAGGGGTCCTTAAAGATATCTCAGTCCCATCCCTCAACAAAGTGTACCCCATTTTACCCAACTCTGACGAATCAACAGAGAAGTGATCACCACATCGGCACTGGTAAAAGAGTTCTATGACCTCTCCAGCATCTTCAATCATCATATCCTCCAAGCTGATGTCTTCTGAGGCCACTACATCCTGTCTCGAAATTCGCAGCTCACTATCATAGACTGCACGTGACTTGGCATCGCCAAGGATTTCCCAAGCCTTCTGTACTCTTAAAAATCTATCTCCTGACTCATGATCAGAATGTAATTTATCTGGATGAGAATTAAGAATAGCAGATCGATAACTTGTGCGAATTTCTTCATAGCTCGCATCTTCCTTCACAGACAGAATATCATAGTAAGTTTCTTGGATGGAATTACTTCCAAGAATCATGGTTCACCACCACTAGTTACAAGACCAATATCACTGCAAATACATAAAAATAGATTTCAACGAAGGTTATTTACTCTAAATTTGTCGAAAAGAAACCTTAGTAGAAACTATAACAGTTTAGAAAAGAGAATTCAAGTTTTTTGACCAACTAAACACTGATGAAGGGTAGCTTTTTGCATCAAGGAACCCCCCACATCCGCTTCCCCTATGAAGGGCATTGCGGGTAGTACTCAAAGACTAAAGTATTAGTTCATACTACTTCATAGTGACTTCCCCAAACCCAGACATTCACAATCGAGTGACAGATACTGGAAAAAATTTAAATTTGACCAACACGCATTATCCCTCTTATTAGAAGACATTGTCTGAGATTCTTTTAACTGAAACCTGTCTAATTTTCAAGAATAATCTTAAACGTAAAATGACTCGAATTATGTGTGGAATAACCCTCCAAGGAAAAGAAACCCTAAAAAGCAGAAAATTTTGCATCAGATTGAGCATGATTGATGAAACAGCAGCCAGCTATTAAGAGATTAAAACAAGAAATCTAATTATCAAAATGAGATAAATCAAAGAAGAAAAATCAGTAACTACGAACTTAACACTATCAAATAAGTATCGATTAATCGATTAAAATTGCTCTCGCAAAAAGCAAGAACATTGACCCCCCAAAAAAATGACGAAAAAGAAATGAAGAGAAGAAGAAGAAGAAGAAATCGTACCGAAATCAGTTGATGTTAACGAGTAGTCCGGTTTGATAAACCCTGACCGTACACAATGAGTCGATGAAGCGAACTCTTCCTTGCCTTCTCTTTAGCGAATCCTGGCGCCGGCGCGCAGGGAGAAGGGCAAGGAGAGATGCATAGAGAACTCATGCTACGTCGTCGTTTCCATTTTATGCTTTTGCTTGCACGATTTCTGGCTCAGCCAATCGGGTTCAAGAGTTAAAAGGCTACGTCGTCGTTTTTCAGGTTATGCGTCTGCTTGCAAGAGTTCGGACTCAGCCACTCGGGTTCAAAAGTTAAAAGGTTGAGCTAGGGAAAGATCCATTTACCTTCATTGAATACCCAAAGGCCCAAAATCTTATTCATCGATTTACTACTTGCGTACTAACATGTAAGATTAATTCCTAAAGAATCAACTTGCTAAATTGTTGTTAATCATCCAAGTATGATAAGAGCTTAAGCGAGCTAATATGTGGAATAGAATTGGTCTAAAAGTATTCACATCCAACATTCTAATGTCCTGCACCCGAGTGAATGCTTAGTGGTTGGTGCATGAAATTCCAATTTCCCCTTACAACAGAACCATTTTGACATCTGTAACTAATAATCCACAAAGAAAAGCTTGTCATGTCTTACTATAACCTCATCCCAGCACTGGACTTTCACATCTTAAAATCATCAGTGCTGAGACCACCAATGACCAATATAAATTTCTTGGTACAAAAAATTGACTTGTCAGAAGTAGGGTGGGAGTAACACCACCCGCTTCCCCACCTTTTTCCCTAGGTTGTTCCAAAACCAAAGAGACGATATATGGTACTAATAAGCAGAGGTTAAGTTTTTCATCAGATGTAAATGGGTCATTGTGCAGATTTCGGTAGAGCTAGAGTCAGCTAATCTCGAATTGATTGCCCATCGTGTCTTGTTGATCGGAATTCGGTCATACACTAACAACACCAGATACCCAAGGAACAATAACAGGAGCTGTCGGGTGGCTGTTTCTATATGCTTCAGAATAACTGTCCTTGAAGTTCAGTCGGGGCTTCTCTGACTGCATTTTTTTGTAAAATTTTTAGATTAGCTTGAAGTTGCCAACAACTTCTGTTAGTTGCAAAAGTACAATGAAATGCTAACTTGATGCAAAAGGACACTTACGGCTTTCAGCCAGCACTCCATGTGTTTGTGTTCATATATATCAGGGGAATAGCAACCACCCTCCAATGGACAATAAACCCATATGTTGCATTTCTTTTCACCGGGCTTTGCATGTTTCGCCTGATCTAAGCAAGCCTGGCAGCAATCAGCTGCACTTTCTTTGCGGTGGGTAAGACCCCATCTAACAGCAGCACCATCATAATCCGTATGAAGTTCAGCACGGCATTCTGGTGGAAGAGGCCTCCCAGCTAAAATTTGATCCTCATCTGCTCAAAAGAATTATACCTTAGTAACAGACATTTCTCACCAGAATTTTTCAGCTTCAAAGTGAATGAAATGAGGGTAGGTCCACAACAAATGCAGGGATTTTAGGTTAAATTCATAGTACACAGAATTCGGTTTTTGTGGCAAAGGCATAAATTAATTGATAGCCAAACCCCTCTCTCTCTCTCTCTTTTCTTTTTTTGGTACAAGAGCCAAACATCTCTTTTCAAGAAGACCAGAAGAGGTTCCAAGTTCAAATCCCTGCTCTCAAAACTATCAAAAAAGAATCAATTCAACTCTGTTATCTTATCTTAACGAGAAACAGAGGGCTTTATCAACAGGAGAAATTGAATAATTACCAGTATCTTCCACACCCTCAGGCTTATCATCATGTTCTTTATTATTAATCTCGGTGGGTATCCAAAGGCCAATGTCTTCCAAAAGCATAGCCCAACTAGACTCCAAGGTTTTTACTAACATCCCTACAAATAAAATAGTTAGTCAGAATGGTAAGCACTAATATTCTGCCACTAGCGAAAAATCTTGCATCTCAACACATAAACTAAAGTAACAAAATATACCACCTTTCAGATTTTAAGTTACCTGCTTCCTCTTGTGAAAGAGTTGATTTCAAACCCTCTCCTCCAAGGGCCAACATCTTGGCTTCTTTTAGTTTCTCCTTGCGCCAGGTTTCAACCACTTCTGTTAACCCGAGAAGAATATCAACAAAAAAACTAGCAACTTACTAATAAAATACCAAGACAAAGCGACAGCTGATTAGTTGTCCTCATATGGTATGACCTACAATATTATTGACTACTTTCAAACAACTCTTTTGACACACGGCAAATACTTGTACAATAACTCTTACCTAATTGCTGAAATGGGTTTGCTAGGAGAATTGGGAGGGCTTGTTGAGGAATTCAAAACAGATAGAGTTTATAAGAATCTATCCAATCCTGTATTAGTTAAAACCAGTTTGCTGCTGATTTGGAAACTGCATCTGATAGGGAATATCAAGTTTCCATTTCTATCAAATCATAAAAGTAAAGATCTTTAGATTTAGAGCTTATCAGCAACCAGCAGTAAAATAATCCCGATTCCCTTTTTCAGAAGCTAATATTTCCCACTAAAAGTTAAAAAAAAAAACAGAAAAGAAAAGGGATCCGGCTCACAATAATTTTGAAAATTGTTAATAAAAGATCAATTTTCGACTAACAGTCACATTCAGTTTGGGCAATACCAAATATATGAAGCTCATACTTCCCCAACATAATTTGAACTGTGGCCCCATTAAGACTACTTCCCTGAGTGTTAAGCTATTTTGTACTATATATTTTTATTCCTAAATAGTTAGCAGGGTCCACATAATGAGGTATAAGTCATAACCAAAATCAAAAGGTAAAAAAGTCGGTCCTTTCTACACGAAAAAAGACAAATGAAAGATGGACAAATACAATTGGCTCTCCAAAAGCACCAGGACGACCGTGTAAAGACTCCTACATGTAATGACTATATCTATTCATAAAAGTTATTCCAACAAAAAGGTCCATGGCTTGTTACCATAACAAGAGATGAAATGGTACTGCAATTGTGTTCTTCATAGTAGGTGGAACAGAGGATATTTGGCTTCTATGAAATTAAATGCAAGGATATGGTACCAGGAAAAGGAAAAAGCTGCAGAAGCAAAAGCAGGATATGATAAAACACCAATTATACACAAAATTCTTAAGGAGAATTTAAGAATTTATTGAGTGGAACAGTGGACACCAACAAAAAACCTGATTGTTTTTCCCTAAATTTATTGTTAGAAATACATCCTAACCAATGGATTGACACCGTTCTTCAATCAAGAGTGTTGATACATAATATGCTTTTTCACAGATTACAAATCAAAAAAGAAAAGAATCTTGACTCATAATAACTCAGCACCACAAGATTGACAAATATTGCATTTCATCCTAATCCAATCAGTCAATTTTTTTTTTTAAGTATGCAATCAGTCAATTGACGACAGTCTTCTACAAATTATTGATTCAGTGGTTAGCCTTAACTTTGAGTTTATCAATTGATATGTACTGCATTATAAAACAAATATATTTTTGGACTTTTGGATGATACTATATCAATAAGATTATGGGCCTTGGCAAACTGTAAGAAAGGGAGTGAATCCACAGCACACTTAATGGAAATTAAGCAACATGGATACTAGATCCTAAATGTACTTAAGACTTAAAACTTTCTTACTTTGATGAAACTTTTTGAGATATTCCACTTAAGAAAGCATCACAAACAACATCATAGATGACAGGAACAAACTTTCAAAATAGATTTCTTCAGAATTAATGGAGATTTCCATTTTCTTTTCTGAAAGATCAAGAATATGATCCCTAAGATGATCATGTTTCAGCAACAATAATCTTTCTACCAAGAAATATGCACACTAACATCAGATATTATTTTGAGAGGAAAAACAGAATAATTGACCCTACATATCAACACATTTAATTTTGCATGCAGAAATTTTCCAATGTCATTATTGCATTACTTATAATTCCTGCATGCTAAACCAGCTAATCACACATCTGCGAGTTTCCATAATAGGAATGCATTTAAAACTCTGATTTATTCACTAACAGATTATCTATAACTTGCAAATTTTTTTAGCTGCCAGCTCCAATGAACTTACACCAAAGAGCCCTATTTCCATACATCATAAATGCTGAATTAATGTATAATATAACTACACTTAAGCTTCAATAAAACACTACTTACTAAACAAGAACAATAATAGGCAGAAAAACGGACATCATGTTATCTTTAAGCGGTAGAATAATTGAACAAAACAGTCAAAAAGTAAAAGGAAATACCAACCCTGCTGCTCACTGGCATTGGCATTTGGTCTCAAACTTCTCAATCTCTGCAGGATCTCATCAGTTATCTTATGCTTAACAGCCTGCGGCAGTTCAGCCACTGATTCTTCACCCGAAAATTCATGTTTCAATTGCTTTACCTGACAAACAGTATCCCCCAATCAAAAGCATTATCACCAACAAAATGGGAGGAACAAGAAAAAAGGAAAGATGGGTAATTAGCATACCAATTTAACAAGCTCTACAGGTTCACTGGCTCTTCGAATCTTCATTGATTCTTCCATTTTCCTAATCTGATCTGGTGTATACTTTACAACTGGAAAAAACAAAACATCCCCCAGAAATCATAACACTGAACAAGAGAAAATTTATCAATGAAACAAAAAAAAAGAGTAGGCAAAGCTGATAGACACTTACCATTATCTTTATTGGAATAAATGTAGAGAGAAGCGTAGAGATGACGAAGAACATAGAGAGCAATAACAATGTTAACGGAACAAACAATCAGAGTGATTCTTTTATACGAGCACTGGCCCTGACCCGAACCCGAACCAAAACCGCCCCATTTGGCTCTGCCTTCTCTGGCCATCTCCCTCTCCGTTTTTCCTCCTTCCTCCACTCCCTCATCCCACCATATCCCCCTTATCTTTCCTTTTAAGCTTTCCCTCTCCGAACAGATCGATCAAATGGGATTCACCAGATCGCACCAATCAACCAAACTTCCTTCCTTCCTTCCTTCCCTTCAATCTATTACTTCCCAATCCACACAGAGAAACGGAGGCACACCACTGAACTGTTCCCTTTGCGTGCGTATTTGGTGTAGGTTTTTTTCTCTTTTTTTTTTTTTTCCCTCTGGTTACTAATTTGCGCCGGGTTAATGCAGGGGGAGCTCCGCTTAGGTAGGAAGGTGATTAATTAATTTTAAGTGGGGATTAGAGGAATGATTAATTGGGTTTGATTTAGCTTTCCAATTATTGACGTTTGTTGGTTGGGGTTGTCCTTTCACGACTAATACTATCTCCTTTTCGTATATATATATATATATATATATATTTGAACATATTTTTTAATATAATAAAATATTATTTTATATTATGGACCAAAAAAAGTGATTAACAATTTTAACAGCATTTTACGTTTGATTAGGAGCTTTAATTAAAAGTGATTTTGGAGGTATATTTTACGTTGTGCGGCCGCCCTTGGGCTAACGTGCGCTTAGGAGTAGCGCTTACTCCATTTAAAGCTGCGTGTGGAATTTTCATCACTTTACTACAAGTAGAAAATTGTATAATATCTTATATCTATCACTTATAATGACAGGCATTGCCCTTTAGGATTTATTAGAATAATAAGCTTTATTTTATAACTAGGAAATTTAATTATATTAATTCTTTAGGATAATGGTTCTTTAGATGTGATCTTTATCACATATAACTTTTTTAATATTTAAAAAATTTTAGAACTCATGAGTAATTAAATTTCGTACAATCAATTATGTGGCTGGTTGGTTTTAAGGCCACGTCAACCGCTATCATTCAACCTAACTAAAACGCAAGTTATTCTTTTTTTTTTTTTCTACGTGAAGAAAAAAAATATTTTATTATTATTATTTTCAGAAACAGATTTCCTTGTGGAAATCTTAACCAACCTGCATCGGATGGGGATCGCAAGGCTGCGGTCCGCTCTGGCTTGCTAAATTTATGATCTCGCGGTGCATGAAACACGGAGCATTGGGTTAGACGCCGACCGCACTCTTTGTCTCTATTTTTCTTCTTGCTTCTTATTCACTTCATTCACCACCAATGTAATTACTATTTTATTTTAAATATTAAAAAAAAAGACCACATGTTATACGAAAAATAATATAATTTGATATTTTAATTATTATTTGAGTGATTTTCAACCTCATATGTTTATCCATACTCAATATTAAAATTTTTTAAAAGTTTTTTTTTTTCGAACCTTACCAAATATATGTCTATTTTAAAAATAAAAATAAGTCAAAGTTTTGAAAGTTTCATGGGCTAAGTACTTCCATTTACATTTATATAATTCATATGTCATGAATTTATATTTTTAATTTAAAAAATATATTTATAAAATAGAATAAAGTTTTGATTCATAAATTCAATAGGATTCATGATATTTTATAACATTTAATTGTGAAATTGAGAGGTAGTGTTGTCATTAGTTTTAGTTTGTTGTACTAACTCTTTTATTTATAGAGAAAATTAGTTTGAATTTATTTCGATTTTTATACCTTTAATTAAATCTCGTGTTACTGAATAATTGGATAAATTTTAATATTATTTGTTATAAATTTATATTTTTAATATAAAAAAATACTCATTATCTAAAAAAATTATTTATTAATTTAAAATTATTTTATTTATTAATAATATGAGTTTCATGACATGTAAATATAGAAAATCAAACAAAAAAGATTAATTATCCTTGACTATATAAACAAAGAAAAAGAAAACGTGTAATGAAACCAAATGGGAACCATACCATGTGGCTATCCATTCCAAAAAAGAAAACCAGAGACTAAACTTTTTATTTTTTTCTGGTCCTCACTCCTCAACAAGAAAAAATAGACATTGGATCAAATTAAAAGCAATTAATCTCTATTAACCACGTGAATACATAAGTTTAATTATTATACTCACTTGTTTATTCTTATCAAGATCATTAAATTAATATAAGAGTAGAATTTCTTTACATTTGGAAAACTTAAACCAAATTTTAGTTATAAATTTAATGAATTGGGGAAATAAGATATGCAAAAACTATAGGTTAAGAAATGGACCGTGAGTTAATTATGATTTTGTAGATATGTTTTCGTCACGTCAATTCTTAAGCCACAACTGTGCTTTGGTCATCTCTTTGGATGGACTCTTTCTCTTCTTGAATTGACGACAAACAATAATTGGAAAAACAGAAGGAAAAAGTGGAGCTGTTCTCCTACTCTCGGCCGCTTCACATTGTTGTGAGCCGCAACTGACCAAGACTTGACTTTGGACACGGAACATGCATTCGTCATCCAATTATTAATTGCCACGACATGGTATCAGGGGTAGTTCGGTCACTTAGTTTGCGAAAGCTGGCGTTTGCGGGAACCGAATGATGATATAAATGATCGCATCGGAATTCGTCGATCTTTCTGTCCACATTTCCCCCAGTAGTCCGTCGCCCCATCTCTACACCTATAAAAAGCTGGAAAAAAAAAAAAATTCAAACTTGCATTATTATTTTATTTTAATTTATTTATTTCATTTTTTGTCCATAGATTGAATCGAATTCTCTGCAATTTCTACCTTTCCTGAAGTGTAGGGACTAGGAGAAAAGCTTAATCGTCGCTTGGAAATTCGAGTGTAAAGGTAAGGAAGCGAGAATGTGGGGATTTGGGGGGAGATATTATTGGGGGAGAAAGGAAAGGGTGGAAAGAAGGGAAGGCGGGATAGTGGTGGTGTTTGCTTGGATGTCGAGTCAAGAGAAGCACTTGCAGAACTACGTTCAGCTTTACGCTTCCTTGGGTTGGGATTCTCTCGTTTGCCATTCAGAGTTCCTAAACATGTATGCTCTTTTAGCTAATTTTCGGCGGCGGATTTAGTTTTATTGGATTCTTTGTTGTATAGTTATTATGTTGGTTGGTGGTGCTTTTGACTTTCTGTAGTACTTGATCTTCACTGCTGTAAATTGGTCCTTGCTTGATCGTGGGAAATAGAATCTTGACCTGTTTTTGTTTTTGGTTTTTTTTTTTTGATGCTTGATCTTGAATTTCTATGATGATTTCATTCTGATTAAAAAGGAATAGGTTATGCAAATTTCATTCATTGAAAGTTGAGAATTACTGGTAAGAATGGCTGCGTATTTTCAAATGGCTTCGGTTGATTCGTTTGGACTGAAATTGACTCATGGATGTGCATCTGCTTAACGTGATTGTCTTTGGAGTTGGATTTTGATGTATGCAATCTGTGTAGGTTCTTCCCTGAGAAGGCTGCAGCTCTAGCGTTAGATCTTCTCAAGGAACTTGTTGAGGTAATTAAATTCACTCGATCAATATATTCGAAGGGAAAGCCGCCTTTCAAATGGTTTCCCTGAACACAAACTCGGGGTTTGGCTCAAGTGTTTTGGAATGTGTTAGATTCTAGATTGGGGCATACTCTCTGATGGAAAGAGGAGTTTGCTATCAATGCTCTCAAGTTTCTTCCATGAGTCAATCTTCAGTCATCGTGTAGTTTGAAATTTTATGCTTTGGTACATTGAGGGGATTGTTCTCTTATTTTTTACTTTTGTATGTAGGAGCTAAAGATGAAGCCATGCCCTGTGGTCTTTGCATCTTTTTCTGGTGGTCCTAAGGCCTGCATGTACAAGGTTCTTCAGGTAATTCTTTCAAACCTTTGAAAACCCCATTTTTTTTTACCTTATATGTTGAAATACTTGTTTCCATTTGTTTCTCTGATGGTGTATTTTTATGATTTCTTTTCTGCAGATGATTGAGGGATTGTGTGAAGTACAAGGAAATCCAGTAAGTTATATCTCTATCAAGATGATAACTGCTTAAATCTTGTTTTTGTATATCCAATATTATTCCTTACCGTATCTGGAGAGGTAAACACATGTGTCTGTTGTTAATGACACTATTACTACATCAAGACTGGAAATCATTGTTTGTGTTTTCCCGTAAGACATGAAAATCAGCTTATTATTAGTATAATGGCATTTGGGCATAAATGTTTACTTGAGGAATTATCAATATGGTTTATTAACATTATTACAGACATTTAAGTTCTACTTGTCCAATTAATCTTCTTTTACTTCTGGTGAAGGATGACCTCCAGCTGGTGAAGGAATGCTTTTCGGGCCATATTTACGATTCTAGCCCTGTCGATTTCACCAGTGATTTGGGTGCCCGATTTGTTGTTCACCCAACAGTTCTCAAAATGTCTCATCCACCAAGAATAGCATCATGGATAGCAAATCAAATTGCTTCTGGTCTTGATGCTCTCTTCCTCAGCAGGTTTGAATCCCACCGTGCTGAGTATTGGCAGACTCTATATGCCTCTGTGGTAAGTGTACAATAAATTATCTCATTGAAGTTATTACTCCCATACTTTTGTTTACAGTTTACTCATTGCCAATCTTATGCAGAGTATGGGGGCCCCATATCTCATTTTATGCTCTGAAACTGATGATCTTGCTCCTTATCAAATTATCTGCAATTTTGCTCAAAGAATAGAACAACTTGGGGGTGACATAAAACTTGTGAAGTGGAATGGTTCTCCTCATGTAGGTCAGGTTCTAAACTTACGAGTAGTTGCCTCTATTAAAAGTCGGCCATACCATATATAATGTGTTAATCTGGGTTTCATAGTGGAGTAATAACATATTGAAACTGAAAGATGAGGGATGGGACTGTGGGGGCGTACAATTCATTCATGCTCAAGCATGCACACACGCTGCAGCAACCATCTTTTTTCGTTTCATAAACATTATGACGCATATGATCTTTGCTTACACTAAATCCAGACGGCATTGACAATTTGGTGTCTTTCTTTCAATAATGCTTAGACAAGAAACCTTCCAGAAGGAACAAATGTTTGTGCTATACATTTGGAAGAAACATGTTTTGGTATAAGACTCATGTTATGTGCATGCATAAAAAAGGTTGTATACTTATTGTCTTAAACATAAGCCTATGTGATTCAGTAGTAGAGAAAAAATGACAGAAAATAAGAATGAGAGGACAAAGGGATCAAAGATAGGAGGAGGATATAATTAATAGAGAAATTTAAAGCCTATACCAGTTTCTAAATAGTCAAAGCCCCCTTGATTTGAAAATAACTAGGCATTTATAGACTCCGCATAATGCTTGGTAGCAAAATGATAGAAATGACCTAGTAACTTTTTAAAAGAATCTAGATATAAAGTTTATGAATGGAGTCCATAAAATAAATCCCAAAATAATATAGCTCTTCTGTTTGGATCACTACTTTTAATTTTTTATACTTGAACGTGATTAATTCTGAAAGTATATTCAGACAAATAATGTTGACATGTTCAACTCATTTCAATTTCTGGTCTTTACAGGTCATTATCGGCATTATCCATTTGAATACAAGGCTGCTGTGACTGAGCTTCTCAGTAAAGCAGCTGCCTCATATTCCCAAAGAATTCAGCGACTCGACGGTGAACGAATGGGGTTAGCAGGGACACATGATGAAATCTCTGAGCCAATCTCTGATATCAGCAAAACAGCCTTAAGCCCAAACCAGAGCTTTCAGGGAACTCTGGTGCAAAGTGACCATTTCCTCTTGCCTAGCTCAATAGAATATTACGAGGGTAGAGATTTTATGCAAGATGAACACAAGGAAGGTATGATCCGTTTGCCTCACCCACCAAGCATTAATGTCCATGGGGTTCTTGGTCAAATCCTTTTCGATGTCTGTGTTCCCCAGAATGTTGAAGGTTGGGATATGAAGTCATCAGATTCCTCGAGCAGACGCCCTTATACCTGTGCATGGCGAAATTCTCATTTTAATCCAATCAAATGCATACGTCGATCCAGACTATAACATATCTGGCTGACTACTCTTAGCAGAGGCTTTCGAGAGTTCAGTGGGGGAATGCCTTTAAACCGGGGCCCTTAGCAAAATGAAACTCCTAAAGGAATGAAAAGGGGCAATAGATGGGGATGGAGAGGTGATTTTCTGTTTTGTAGAAACAATATAGATCACTGCCACAATTTGAGCTGATGACCTCTGTTCTAACGTAAAATGTATAGTGACTTTACTGGAAATACCCTAACTTGATGTGGTGTTGTTGGAAATAAGACAACTGTGTTCGATTAAGTATCTGCTGACTTGCCAGGGTCATGAATCTAGATTACGAGTAATGAGGAGTTTGTTTGCAGGCTCAATGAGATGCACTTGTTACCCTCCAATGGATACTTATGCTAGAGAAAAATCCTGGCAAGGAATAGGTGCTGTAACACTAACCCCATGCTTGCGTATCTCTACTTTCTTGTATTATTAATTTGGTTAGTTCAAATGCACTGACTATTAAGTATTATCACCCAAAAAATGGTTTGAAGAGATTTGATCATAGGACTAGGGAATCCAAATCGTAATATTTTCATCCCCTGTTTTCCATCTCATATATATCTGTATTATTTCTTTGTCTCCCCCCAAAGAGATATTTATTAGTTTAAATAATAATAATAATAATAATAATAATATACTTATACAAGAAATGAATTCAATAATACAGCACGCTCCATTTCCCTTCTACGCTTTCCATTGGGGAGGATGGAGGAAGCCGTATTAAAAACCCTTAAACGGGAATCCTTGCGGATTTTGACTTGGAAGCGAGAAGAATATGAAGATACTGGTGACTGGCGCGTCGGGTTATCTCGGAGGAAGGCTGTGCGACGCTCTGGTGAGCCGCGGCCACTCCGTCCGGGCCTTTGTCCGTCGTACCAGCGACCTCTCTGGGCTTCCTTCACCCACCCATGGCTCCTCTTTGGAACTAGCATACGGCGACGTCACCGATTACCGATCCCTTCTAGATGCCTGCTCCGGCTGCGACGTCATATTCCACGCTGCTGCCCTCGTCGAATCTTGGGTTCCCGATCCTTCTAGATTCTTCTCCGTAAGCTTAACCTAATTTTTCACTTCTCACTTAAAACTATTCTGTTTTCAAGTGCACTGATGAGATGTCGTCTTCAAATTATTTAAGGTCAACGTTGGTGGTCTGAAGAACCTGCTGCAAGCAGCTAAGGAGACAAAGACGATCAATAAGATCATATATACGTCGTCGTTCTTCGCTGTTGGTCCTACCGATGGATATATTGCCGATGAGAATCAAGTAGTAAAATGGAAAACATTTAACCACTCTGATTACAACAGAAATCAATGAAAGAAAATTGTTTCTGATTTTCTAAATTCTGATGGACAGATACATCCGGAGAAGTTCTTCTGCACGGAGTACGAGAAATCAAAGGCGGCTGCAGATAAGATTGCTCTGCAAGCTGTAGCAGAAGGGATGCCCATTGTTCCGGTTTATCCTGGTGTAATTTATGGTCCTGGCAAGCTTACCACGGGCAATGTTGTTGCTCAATTAGTAAGATTTCTTTCTAACTTGTCTTCTTTTGTAGTTTTAATGGCAATACGGCTGTTAATTGTATTAGTAACTGAAAATATTGAATTGTGCTTTCAGATAATTGAGCGGTTTAATTGGAGATTACCTGGTTACATTGGCAGGGGAAATGATAAGTTTTCTTTCAGTCATGTCGAAGATGTAGTAGAGGGTCATATTGCAGCAATGGAGAAGGGTCGACCAGGGGAAAGATATTTACTCACAGGAGATAATGCATCATTCAGGCTTTGTTTTGATATAGCTGCCATTATCACTGAAACTGGTAGGCCTAAATTCAACATCCCTCTAGGTCTGATTGAAGCTTATGGATGGGTTTCTGTTCTTATTGCTCGAATTACAGGGAAGCTTCCTCTCATTAGTCCCCCGGTATGGCTCTGCTCTTTCCCACTATCTTCTTAATAGTTTGTCTTTTCTCTTCTTATTCTTAGTTTTGCTTGCGTGCCCTTTTTTACAAGAATCCTTTATTCTGTTTTGAGCAGACTGTGAATGTTTTAAGACATCAGTGGGCATATACTTGTGACAAGGCGAAATTGGAGTTGGATTACAGGCCTAGAAGCTTGAAAGATGGGCTAGAAGAAATGCTCCCCTGGTTGAAGAGCTTGGGCAAGATAAGATACTAAAAACCGGTTAAGGCCGAGAACAGTATGTGATGGAATGCTGAGAGAAACCTGTGTTCCGTTCGTTGTTTGATGCCGTGTAGAGGTAGCCGTTGCCGTTGTGGTTGGAGCATCAGCGGGTGATGGCGTCAATAAGAAACCGGCTCACTTTCTTTGAGTTAATGAATAGAGTGCCGTTGATGTACAATGCTTGCTTTTGTAATTCGATAAGATCAAATATATATCATAATGAAATACGAAAGCTAAATTAGTTATGTCGAAAATCTATCTCAACACGTTTATACCTTTAATTAGGTGAAGCCAGCCAGATGATCATTTCAAGCTGCAAAATATTGTCAGATAGAGAGAGGGAGAGAGAAGGATAAAATTGTCAAACTGTCTTTCATTTCAAAATTTGATTGAACCGGCGGTTTGGTCGAGGAAAAGGAATAAACCCATTGGAATCAAAATGAGTGGGAACCCAACGGTAGAGTGGGTACTCTATCGTCACTGCGCTATTTCCCATCCGCCAAACGCTTTTTTCTCCATTGGAACTTCCTCTCGGCGAAAATGGTGGTAGCCCGGCAGGAGTTGTCGTACGAGGAATGCCGCCGAAAACGAGTGGAAGAAAACAAGAAAAGAATGGAGGCTCTCAATCTCCCCCAGCTCTCTCAAGCTCTTCGTACCCCATCCTTCAAACCCTCTCCGGTTTGATCTCTTCTGCATTTTATACACCGATATGTGAACTTTCTACTATTCTGGAGCTTACTTTCGTAAGTTTCGTTGTTTATTCCCCGACCCGCAGAGAAAACAGGTGAAACCTCGGACGGGCGAAAAACAATTGGTTGTGGTTAGGAGATCGAGTCGTGTCGCTAACAAACCCGCCCCTGTTTACCATGAAGTGAGTGATTTCGTTACTTCCGTTTAATGGTTTTAGCTAAGTGAAAAAGAAGACCTGACATTTATTTTACTTTGTTGTTTTGTTGAAAGGTTCTTGTGGAAAAGGTGATCATACCTAGAAGAAGGTATGCTGGTTCGGGCATTTTTGATTGTTTGATTTAGTTAGTCTATAACCTTAAGTAGTACCGTTGGTAAATGTAGGGTATCTAAGCACAGGGATTTGTCAAACCGGGTGTATGCTTCGGATGAAGCCAGGGCTGAGGCCTTGGAGAAAGCAGAAAAATTGGAATCTGGTTTAGAGCCTGATTTTCCTACCTTGACAAAGTCGATGCTTCAATCACATGTTACTGGTGGATTTTGGCTGGTTTGTCTATCAATCTAACTTAATGGTTTATTTGCTTTTTGTCGTTGTTTGTTCTCTCTCTAGATGGCAGCTAAGCATTATAGATTTACAGTGGCTCATGACTTCACTGTTAATACATGATTTTGAAAGAAGTTTGGACTTTTGGCCCTCCTCCACAGGCCAATACTTGTGACTAGAGTAGTTTTTTATTTCTTGTTCCTCAAGATTGGGTTTTGAAAACAAAATTATGTTAAGGGTATCAAGATTTTGGTAGATTGCTTTTGTTTGCTATTTCATTCTCTGATGAGCTGCATCTACGTTCAATACTAGAAACACTTCCCATGCTAAAGGCATGATTGAAGATGTGTGCCATTTTCAATTCTTCGTATTCCGGTTACCTATAATGGATTTTAGAGTGTGTAACTTTGATGATCTCATTGCTGATCTGATGTTTAAAACCTGATCTCATGTTATACTTTTAGAACGTAATAAGAATCCTATGTTAGTCCAGGAAACCATGTGGTATTGGTTGGAAACTAGAAACTCTGAAAAATTTTCTTATATTTATACATAAGGTTAGTAGTCAGCTGAATTGGTTTGTGATTACCACATAGGATTTAGGATTGATCATTGCTGTTGGTACTGATGATATCTGCATGTTTTCACCACAAAATAAACTGGTTCTTTTGTAATTAGATTGTACAAGACTTGAACTCCTCATTATTGTAGATTTAATATGGCACTCATCAGTTGGTCTTAAGAAAGAAATAAGGAAGGAAAACAAAAAAGAAGAGGGCAAAAGGCATCTTTTCCTTTGCATTTTAGGGATTGTGTTAATTTATTACTGAAGTAATGGTTGGTTGTTATTTTATGAAATACGTGGACAGGGCCTTCCAGTCCACTTCTGCAAGAGAAACCTTCCAAAACGTGATGAGGTTATGACCTTGATAGATGAAGAAGGTCAAGAGTATCCAGCAATATATTTGGCTAGAAAAACAGGACTCAGTGGTGGATGGAAAGGGTTTGCGGTTGCTCACAAGTTGGTAGATGGGGATGCATTAGTTTTTCAGTTAGTTCGACCTACAACATTTAAGGTGATTGCACTTAATATTCTTCTTCTTCCTCCTATGGTTGTGATTGATTTGTTTAATTGTGAAATATGGTTTGTATTTACAGTAGACTATCCCTTTCTGATGTTGTTGGCGTTCAAATTGCTTTGACAAATTAAGGAGTCACCAATAAAATGTGTGTGGATGTACTATGCGTTTTGATAACCTCTCACCAATTCTACCTTTCCTCTCCAGTAACACAAAAGATCTATTTTTTTGTTTTAAATTTTGAGCCCATGGTCTATGTGTTAGGCGATCTTACAAGAAACAACAAGGGAAATATTCAAAGAACTTAAATAGATAAAAAACATAAAAATTTATTGGTTCAACCATTACTTATGTTGATTGAGTGAAACAGTTCTTATATTATTTAAAAATTAAAATACAATAAAACATCTCTCCTTGATTTACCAAACCAATCCAAATGCCCCATATACACCGTCTGTTGATAGCCTCACAAGAACACTCACTCACATCCACTCTACCTCCACCAAGAGTAAAAAGATAGAGTTATAAGGCTTTTATTCAAAGCACTATACAACTTCTAAAGCTTAAAGAAACACTTCTACGATAAAATGTTCAAAGGAAAATAAGATTACGGCTCGACATTGGAATGAGCTTCTCAAGGGCATTATTGCAGTGAGATAAATTGTATACTGTTATGCTTTGATGTTTGCAATAGTCATGCTCACTCTTTTTCTGTTTTTTTTTTAGGTTTACATTATAAGGGTGAAAGGTTCTGAACAAAGTAACAAGTTATAAGCTTCAAACAGTTTGGACGTTGGAGTCATGGCAGCAGAGTCAAATTTGGGTAATCAATTTGGATGAATATCTACTAAAGTTATATAATCATCGATGTTTCTTAATATCTTGAGTTTTATAATGCTAGTTAGGTGATGATTAGCATCAAATATTCAACACTTATTATCTAATTAGAGTACGTGCAATAGAATCTTGATAAGGACATCCATTTTGGAATCCTCTGCTTTTTCTTAAAACTCGCAAAATGTGCAATATGTTGCATACTTTGTTAGTCTTCTGGGGTTGGGACCCACTTGAACTCCAGTCTTGGCCTCTAAAGTTCACAGGAATGAGAGATTCACCTTGTCTCTCACTCTATTGACATTTTAAGTATGGCACATGGTTTGCATACTAATAAAATCTGAGAGAAAACTGAAAAGTCCTTACGCTATTATCTTTTTCATGGACAAGAAACTATGGTACTTGAAACTTCCATTTCAAACTTCAACTAAGCTTGTTTAACAAGAGACAGTAAGACAAGTTGGATAAGGCTGAGATTGTGGTCTAAACTTTGATGGCAAGAGTAGCTGGAGCAAGAATATGCTGACTTAAAACCAGGGTAGACACATTCAGTGCTGTCAATATTCTCTTATCTGTTGCTTTGCATCTACTCTGAAAGCCTTCCAATCGAATGTTCCCACTGTTATTTCTTTATAACTAATAAGCATTGGATTCACTGGTTCAATTTGACTGACTCTAACTTTGATCACCCTTATGCACTAAATTATTTTTTATATATTATATTAATTTCCGTATTGCAGGTAAAAAGGTTCAAGGAATCTGCCATTATTTTGCTTAAAGTTTTGTCAAACCATGTGGTTGAGAAAAATACTTGCCCTTGTCCATAGATTTTACTTAACCCCAGGACCTGCAACAGATTTATCTATTCCAACTTAAACTAATTTATTAACTATAAGTTATGATTGCAGATAAACCTTTCTCGCTGCACAAATCAATCCATAATTGATGCTACCAGCTTATGTTTTCTTATCTTGTTTTAATATTTTGGACATGGTCAAGGCAGGTCTAATCTAATCAATACTTGTTGGCAGGGTTTCTCTCTGATACAAAGCATTCCCACATCTCACTTTAATTCCCTGTTTTTCCTGGATTCTGGAAATAACCTGAGGACCAATCTCATGCTCATTTCTTTTCTCCCTTTCTTTTTATTATTATTGTAATGTGATGTGGGTGAGCTGTGTTTTTGTTGATTGCAAACACATGTTTGGGCAAAACATAAGGAAAGCTGGCCCCCCCTTTTCCAGCCTTTCCAGCTTGCAAAATGCAAATAAATAGAACATGCTCTCTCTCTCTCTCTCTCTCTCCCGTAGCCTACCTTACTCCTTGGTTTCCCACAAATCCAAAACAAATACCCCAACAAGACAATATTGTCTTTGACATGATCCTCGTATTTATCTCACGCGGAGTTCTCTTACTAACCACCATTTTGGTTCCAACTCCTAATCCCTTCACGCGCTTTTGCTCGTGCGTCGTCTTCCGCACTGTATATTAGAGTAGTGCAGGATCGTGATAGTTAACTGCTTTAAAGATACATGGTTATCTGCGCGTGAAGGGATTAAGAGTTATCTACGCGTGGGATTTGGGAGGAGTCTGATAAGAGGAGGGATAAATGGCGCCGAGAATTTCGCAATCGTCCAGATGGAGGTCAAAGGATTAGGTTGGCAAAGACACAGGAAATTTGGTGCCTAAATTAAGTGGGCCCATTGGGCTATAGGTTTTGACTGGCCCACACCAAGCTCACAACTACGTGACATTAACCGGCGAAACATACAATTTTCTTTTTTTTAATTTTTTTGCATGCTTCCCACGTCCCGTAAGGAGCACGAGCATTGACATATTGACTTAGTCCCTTGATAATTTTTTGCTATCGTGCTCCTACGCGTCTTTTTGCTTAACCCGCGCCAGCGAACCTTGTCTTAATTGGTCCCATCCAATCGTTCGGCTTCGTTTTATTGTTATAATAACAATATTTTAAGGGAAGAAAAAAAAGGGAGGGGGGGGGGGGCGGGACGGGATATGGGGTAAACGAGTGGCCCACGAATATATCTCGTTGTGGGCCAGAGTTCGCAAAAATACCTTTCGTTATGATCTTTTGATTTTTAATCATCCCTAATCGGACGGTCTAAAAAACCCGCGCAGACCGGTGTTTGGGCTCAAAGGTCAAATAGCGCAGATAAGTAAAAAACTCAACGGCTTGAAAACGGCTTTTCCTCTATCCTTTTCTTCTTCTTTAGTGCAGCCGAGTGAAGTTAGAAAGCGCGCCGTTTTTGCCACGTCGGATATTAAAAAGGCCAAAACCAAGAAGAAAGCTGCTTCAATTCCGCATTGTAAAAGCAGTGTGGTTTTTCTTTTCTCTCTCTTCTCAAAAGCGCTTCAATCAACAAATAGAATGGAATTTTTGCAGGACGCAGGGATCCGCGTTTCTCGATCACAGCGACGAATCCAATTCATCGCTTCGTAGTCTCATTTTCTTCGCGCGTAATCTCCATCCGCTTGCTATCGACCGATTTCTCTTCCTCCTCCTTCCCTTTCTCTTTCTTCACACTGTAATTTTCTCTTTCTCTTTGGATGTGTGTGTGTGTGTATGTATGTATGTATATATATATATATATATATGTTTTGCTCTTCTCATTTGCATTTCTCTTCCCGCATCGGATTCCTTTTTTTTGTTATGATGAACAGATTTGTAGGAATATTTCTAATGTGTTCTTGACTACATTGACTCAGATTCATTTCTTTTTAGTTTTTTGGATTTTGATGTAAAATCTGATCGTTCAAAATTTATATGAATTAGATTCTCTAATTGTTTCTTATTTATCAAGGATCTCGATGATTTTGCCGTTGCCATTGCCATTGCCGTCTAATCTGTTGAATATGTATAAAAGAAAAGATGATCATGATCTATTCAATACTTTGTTTTGTTTTTTTTTTTTTTTGCGATGAGATTTGATCATTGAAATCTGCATTGTGTATCTTTCAGGATTGTTTAGTGTAATTCATGGAGAGTTAGAGGTGTTGATTTAGGAGGAGGATTTTTAGCTACTGGTAGCGTGTTCGGATTTGGAAAATTCTTAACAATGTCCTTGAGAGGCGAACATCAAACGGTGCCGTTGTCGGTTTTACTGAAACGAGAATTGGCAAATGAAAAGATCGAAAAGCCGGAGATTGTACATGGACAAGCGAGCCAGAGCAAGAAAGGCGAAGACTTTACATTGCTTAAAACTGAATGCCAAAGAGCAATTGGAGATGGTGTCACCACATTCTCAGTTTTCGGGGTATAAATTTTTCTCTCTCATACTGTGCTAATCACATGCTATATACTCGTGCTGATTCACCATAAATCTTTAATTTGCATTACTAGAATATAAGGATTTTGAGCCTCTTTATCTGTTAGGTATACTGGTGTAGTTACAATTTGTTAGCTTTCACAGTTTCAAGCTAGTATACTTGTAATTTTCTATTTGCTTTTGGAAATCTTTGGAAAGATAATTTTTTGAAGGGGTGCATCCTTGATGTTCTTTATTGTTTCTTTCTTTGATAGGTTTGTCTTGCTAAACCCTTTTTATTTTATTGCAGCTCTTTGATGGACACAATGGGTCTGCTGCTGCTATTTACACTAAGGAGAATCTCCTCAATAATGTCCTAAATGCTATTCCTACTGATCTTAATAGAGATGAATGGGTTGCTGCACTGCCAAGGGCTCTGGTTGCAGGCTTTGTTAAAACAGATAAAGATTTTCAAGAGAGAGGTATGAGTTTTTTTGTTTTTTTGTTAACATATCTGTGTATAGCATATATCTAGGATAACCTTTGGACAAAAAAGGACTATTTGTCCATATATAAATTTTAATTTTGTTAGAACTGTGCGCTTACTTTTGGAGTGGATGTTACTATTTGTGCAAATTGCATCTCTTTTATGCACTCATCTAAGGTATCACATATGCTTATATCCATGTAGACTGATTCCTTTTTCGTTCAACTAACTGTTTTATATTCTCCTATCCTTTTATTGGTGCATTTTGCTTTCTCTGCAGCCCATGTAGGATATGGAGTTTTAGTGATTTATTATTAAGAACCTCCATGGAGAAACATGCTTATTTGTAGAAAGTATTGCATTTGGAAGTTGTTGGATATTGTTTTGTGATAGTTGATTAGCATCATGTGTAGTTACTCAGGTGGTAAGGGGGATAGGTTTTTGGTTATGGATGCTATGTTGGAGCCGTGGTATTTCATCTTGTATGGCTGATTAGTATACGTTTATTTATAGACCAGCTTGTCCAATATACATATGATCTTATTTATGGAAGATCTATAGTTTATGACTATTTTCTTAGTAGTTAACTAATAGTGCTTGAGATGTCAACTTGAAAGTGGTGTGGATATAGTCAAGTTGGCACCACCAATCAGCATCCAGCTTGATAATTTACCACCTAAACCAACAGATACACTATTTTTCCTGCTCATTTTTGGTGGGCATAACTTTGGCATATAAGTTCATGTACATAAGCAGTAATTTCTTCCACGCATGGGGTGGGATAAAGAAGCGAAAACATTTTTCTAAGTGGATACTTCTTTCTTTTAATTTTTAAGTTTAGGTAATCATTTTTTCTTGAATTTCCTCTCAAATGTTTTGTCTTTGACATAAATGTTATGGTTTTCTTTCCAGCACAAACATCAGGAACAACTGTAACCTTTGTGATAATAGAGGGATGGGTTATAACAGTCGCATCTGTTGGTGATTCCCGTTGTATACTTGAATCAGCGGAAGGTGGAATATATTACTTGTCAGCTGATCATAGGCTTGAATGCAATGAAGAGGAGTAAGTTATTGATAAAGTGTTTGCTATATTTTAAAAATTTTTCCTATTATTGAGGTCTTACTTTCTCTTTTCATCTTATTAGGAGGGATCGAATCACTGCAAGTGGGGGGGAGGTTGGTCGGCTAAATACTGGTGGTGGTGCAGAGGTATCTCCTCTTTCAGTGAAACTTAACACCCTTAAGAGATATATTCCTGTGAATGGATGTTCAACCACAATACTTGGAAAACACAATAGAAACTAGTTTCAGACATTACATGGCTCTAGGACAAGTGTATAGAAAAGACATTAAAACTTAATTGATGTGAAATTAGAGGACCCTTTTTTAAAACTTACAATTATAGCTGTAACAAGTATAGTTAGCAACAACTTCTTTCTGTATCTATTTTGTTCATATACAGATTTGGTAAACATAATACTGATCTTCCTAAAAATGATGGTGAATTGGTTCTCCATAGAGAATTTTAGCATCTGCAGTCAAGGTGAAACTGTATCTGATTAATTGTGTGATCAAAGCTGGCGATCTAATGGTAAATATATTTTGTAGATTGGTCCTTTGAGATGTTGGCCTGGAGGCTTGTGTCTCTCACGATCCATTGGAGATATGGATGTTGGGGAGTACATTGTTCCTGTTCCATATGTAAAGCAAGTAAAGGTTTGTCTTTCATAATCTACCTGCTCACCGTATTTGATATCTGTCAGTTGGCCTGTCTTGATTTCTTGATTTAACTTGTGCTCTTGAATATTGTTTTTCATGCATTTTCTTTCAGAGTACCTTGTTTATATGTTTTCTCCTTTTGCAATTGTGTTAAGAAATTGGGTATGAACTTGGCTGTAATGGACTTACTTGAACTTGGGACCAAATATCCTTTCTGATTTTTGGATAGTTGAAGGACATAGTAGAGCCATTATGTCATTTTTTCATGTGTCCTATGCTCACACATTTAATTCTTTTGCATTTGAGTTTTTCTCTCTTAAATTTGTTACTAAATCAGTTTTCTTTGAAAAGGTTGGCAACTGTTTGACCATGCTAGTTTTTTTTTTCTGAAACTAGAAAACTTTTTCTATTGATTGTTAATTTGTTCTTGTTGTTAAAGTTATAATTTTCCTACTGCTTTATCTTTTGCAGTTATCTACAGCTGGTGGTAGGGTCATTATCTCAAGTGATGGTGTTTGGGATGCTTTATCTGCTGAAGTAGCTCTTGATTGTTGTCGCGGAATGCCAGCAGATGCTGCAGCTGCACAAATTGTGAAAGTACACTCCTGAATTACTTTTGTTTATAATATACTCTGCAAGTATTGCTGCTGGGAGAATATGCCCTTCTGGCTTTGCTATTTTTTAGTATCAATTGCCTTTTTTCATGTCTCTTGACTCCTTAGTCTCCAATGAACAGGAAGCTTTACAGGCAAAGGGTCTTCGAGATGATACAACCTGCATTGTTGTTGATATCTTACCACAAGAGAAGCCAGCTGTTCCTTTGCCACCACCAAAGAGGCCAGGAAAAGGAATGTTCAAGGCCATGTTTCGCAAGAAGCCTTCTGAATCATCTTCTCAAGTTGATAAAGAATACATGGAGCCAGATGTGGTGGAGGAATTATTTGAGGAGGGATCTGCTATGCTTTCAGAAAGGTTTGTGCTTATGAGGATCCTCATTTGTTGAAATATGAAATTTTTATTTTGATTGTTATCATTTGACCCACATATCTTTAATTTCTAGCCATTATGTGGGGCATAGCTTGCTGTGAATGAGGACAGAACACAGTAGTATGTAGTTTTATCTCATGAGGAACACTTTGTTGGACGCAGGTTGGACACAAAATACCCGCTGTGCAACATGTTTAAGCTGTTCATGTGTGCAGTCTGTCAATTAGAGATGAAACCTGGAGAAGGTATTTCAATTCATGCTGGTTCATCTAATGCAGTAAAGTTGCGTCCGTGGGATGGTCCTTTCCTTTGCTCTAGTTGCCAGGAGAAGAAAGAAGCCATGGAAGGGAAAAGACCAACAGGAGGTAATGACAAAACTCCTTCGCTACCTCTCTCTTTCTGCTTTGCTAATTTATGTTACTAAAAGTCTCTTTACTTTTTCGTGTTTTTCCTGTTTTTCAGATAGACATAGTAGTGAAAGTGACTAGATATACCTCTCCAATTACCGTTGCGTTTTGTGGGTACTAACAATTGTTTTGGAGGTGGTCATATATGGGGAAGATGGTGCGCATTCCCACTATTGTAACTTCCTTCAATTCCTTATTGGGGGGCATTGAGCATTCTGGTCCATTTGCAACTGAGGATCCATTTGGATCTATAATCCAAGTCAGAAGATCGGAGTTGAAATGTGTGTTTAGGTTTCTGTTTTCTGGCTTCAGGAGTGAGAGAAGACTTATGTTTGCCTCAACTGAAAATGGAAAAAGAAAAGATGAAAAAAAGGAGAAAGATAGGCGGAAGGGTTTCATAGTCGCCAGTGCATAAGTGGCATGCCTCAGAGGTAATTCATTTTTCCATCTGTGTTCATCCCTTTGTATACCAGTCGCTCCAATTCATAGAGCTAACACTAAATGATAGTGGACTTAGGTGTAATGTTATAATATATAGGGAGTTTGATGAGTACTCTAATATACATTTGTCAGAAACTAGGAAGAAAAAACACTTGCGTGATCAGCTTGCTGAATGAAATTTGTTCCTGTATCATTGTTCATTGAAATTTGTTCCTTCCTTTGACAAGTCGGAAGGGAATCCTTTGAATAGAAAAATTTGCAATTCCTTTATTATTTCTTAACTAGAACCTTATTGCTCAAGAACTTTGTGATTCTATATTCATAGCTGTAGTTGGTTAATCTTTAGGCCATACAGACATGATGAGATTATGTGTATATATGTTTTTGATATTTTATGGTTCCCATTATCTGGATCTTGCCATGTCTGAGGGTTGAGATCTTGAGCACGGGTGTATTCATGTATCACAGTTAGGACCAGCTTTGTTGTGGGGACGAGTCGACACGGCTTGGCTGGTGGATGTTGACTCCAGTCAAGATACATGTGAACTCGCTATCCACGCCCTCTCTGTACCATTCAAGTTCATCTTTAAGAAGGAAAGTGTCCCAACTTCTTTCCTCATCATTCACATTCTGAGTTTAGAAAGCAAATAAATAAACAAAATTCAAAGAGAAACAATAAGGAGTTTGAGAATAATAATAAAAAGTTTTGCCTCCAGCTAAAATCCATAGGCATGGAGAGAGGGGAAAATGTTGGCTTTTCTCCTAGTTGACTGGTTCTGTCTTTGGAGGAGAAAGTAAATGAGAGATTTGAGTGGCCAGCGGCAAAAGCAGAAAAAGGGAAAGCTTCCCCACAGGAAGGATGTTATACGGGTTCTGAAGGTGAAATCTTTGTTTTATGCCCTGTTTTCTTCTCACCCCACCCCTCCGCTCTCCTTCTTATCTTTAGAGAGAAATAGAATAAGATTTTGAGTGGCGAAGATGAGTCAGTGCACCAAAATAATGCCTCCATGATTGAGATGTTGACCTTAACTAGATGCACAAAATTCCTCCATGGGCAGTCTATGCTGGAAAGGACCACTTTGTACACGTGTGTGCGGGTCTACCATCTCACCTAACTGTGAAAACATTTTTTGCTTCCATCCTTCATTCCTCTAGCTTTCTGATTACGCCGCATTCAACACCCTCCGATCTTAATCCCACGCTTCAAACGTCTAGTCACAAAGATCAAAACATGTAGACCTTCATCCCAAGTCTATATTCTTTAAATTGACCGATGAACAAAACCCTTTGCACCCACGCTGGGTGGGGTCGTCATCGCCACCCCAACAATGAAACTCATTTGCATTTACACGGAGCCTAGGAACCACACTGCCTTCAGAATTCAACTCTCAACTGCAGGAAATGCTTCCATTGATGGCAGGATTATGACGCCAGTCCCATCTCATCTCATTTCTTAGATCAAAAATCAGCTTAACATATTGAAAGCGGTGTGTCAAATCGGGTCCATTCACAGAGAAAATTTGTATAAATGCATATGATTAAGAAAAGAGGAAAAGCAGAATGTGAAATTCAAATTAGGTGAAGTAGACTCGGACTTTAAACATTAAAGACTAGGAATGACATCATATCCTTGTCAAGGTGAGAGCATGTCTGAATCCTCGTTTCACACAATATGCAAAGTAAAAGAAACTTTCCCATGCTAGCCTGCGTGCTAAAAGAGGCGGTAGGTTATTCCTGCTAGTGGTAACAATGAGAGGATAAATGGGCTTTGTTCTGTGTTATATATTCCAATCCCAACTTTCTAAGATTCCTCTTGAAGTGGATGCACATATTTCTGGGTGTACGTGAATATGCTTTTAACTTTTTTTTGTTGTTGGCCCTCGGCCTTGTCATCGGCAGAACAACTCACATACAGAGACACATACCCAAGAATAAAAGAGTTTTCTTTTGCTTTGCCATTCCATCTGCCTGTTGTGGGCAAATTTGGATGTTTGTGATCTAAATTTCCTTTTGATCAACAGTTCAGATGCTGTTGGATTTGACAAGGACCCACCAACCCTTTTGACACATACTGCTAAATATATCATCTCATCTCTACAGAGCCGATGGCCACCACATCCTCTCTCTCTATTGTAGAATAATGCAAAAAAGTAAGCAAATTTATGTCGCATTTTAAACAAAAGACACATTAAGCCCAACTGCAGTTTGACAACAGTCTCTCTCTCTCTCTCTCTCTCTCCCCACTGACTCCTAATCTCCTTATCCCCCCCACTCTCTCTCTCAAAAAGTTTTGGTAATCCATAAACAAACCAAACCAAGGGAAAGGAAAAGAAAAAGAAGAAGAAGAAGAAGGAAGAGAATTTCAGATACTGAATCAGATCTTGTTAGTGTTTTGGGGTAGCCTAATTACAATCATGGATACCTATCAGCAGCAAAAGACCAGGGAGAAAGTTGTAGACAGGAAGCATGAAGAAGGCAAGTTTAAACAGGAAACAAAAGAAGGCTCAGCAGATAAGCAGCAACAACCATCAGCATCCCCTGCTTCACCTCCTTCAGCATCTTCCTCTCCTTCTCATGAATTCTCCTTCACAATCTCTCTCCACTCTTCCTCCAATACAGTCCCTGATAAAACCAAAACCCCACCTTCAATTGCAATTGATTTGTCTCCAGCAGATGACATTTTCTTTCATGGTCACTTGCTCCCTCTCCACCTCCTTTCTCACCTTCCAGTGTCTCCGCGTTCCTCTACAAATTCGTTGGACAGCTTCACCCTTCCCGTAAGAGAGTTATTAGATGACCAAAAACCTGATAAAAGCAGCAGCAATCGTAGCAAAAGCGACAGCAATATCAGAACCAACATCAACAGGAGCAAGAACCATGATAAAGTTAGTAACCGTCATCAAAGCAACGACATTGAAGGAGAAGGAAGAAGCAAGTCCAAGTCTTTCTCTATATTCAGTTTAACAAGATGGCAGAAAGGGCGTGACGTTAGAGAAACACAAGAAAAAGAGAAGCACAATAAGAAAAAGATGAGATTCGACGTAAGCCATGTATTAAAGAGGTACGTGAGGATGGTTCGGCCTTTATTGTTCTTCAGAGGGAGGAGAGACAATCTCCATCTCCGTCGGCAAGCTTATTCATTTTCAGGTAACTTGAGTTTGAGAAACAAGCAAGAGTTGAGAGGAAGGAGAGGAGAATATTCAGCGCCTGCTTCAATGAGGACATCTCCTACAAATAGTGGCCTCCTTGTTGCAACCACAGGTTTTCCTTCTTCTACTAGTGACAGCACCATGGAAGAGTTGCAGGCTGCAATTCAAGCTGCAATTGCTCATTGCAAGAATTCCATTGGAGAAGACAAACTCAAATGCTAGGCTTGGTTTTCATTTTTCCACCCATATTTATTCAATTTCCATAAGCTAAATTACTTTTTGATCTTCTTTTCCTTTTTTACTACATAGTTATATATATGTTTTCCTGTGTATAAAAATGGTACATATAAAGGAATATGAAATTAGCCATGGGAAAGAAAAATGAAGATTTGTTTAATATCCGGTGCTCTCCTTTCTTGCCCTTGCGTTGCAGAGTTTGCCATGGTTTGGTGCCAAGGAAGTGTTAACAATTTGAATGTCAAAGATTTGAGGATTCAACAATCTGTTCACATGATTCATTTGTTGCATTATATTACTAGTAATGGCAGTTGTTCATTTCCAGTATGTTACATGTTACTAATAATAGAGCATTATATATCAATAACTTTTATGATTATTTTATTGTTAACCTATGCTTGTTTCTAATGAAGGGTCACAATTGTTTTTCAGTAAAAAGGTGAACACATCATCACCAAACTTACCATTTATATCATTGGATCATAATCCTTGAAAAATTTTCTTTCTTTAGCGTTTTCCAATGAATCAAACAGTGTTGACAAGAGCCCACAGGAAAAAAGGTTGAGTATCTGCAAGTAGGGGAAGAGTAAAGCTAAAAAGAGCACAGTGACTTTTAAATCCTCAGTCCCTACAAAAAAAAGGCAAATCAAAAGGCAACAAGACCCATTTCTGGTCGTAGGTGCCATAAAAATAAGTGGTATCAATGGGGGTTTCATGAGAGCTGTGGGACTCATGACTTGACATCTTTCGGCATTCCACAAGAAAGTACGAAGTACAACACATTGCTCATGCTATCAGCAATGTTGGAAGCTTAATATCAAAAGACATTGATTCATTTTTGAGTGCTACGGATTTACAAATTAAAAACCATGATAATGATGAGGACGATGATAGATTGTAATGATGGCTGCAATTGACTGAGTGTGCCCTTTTCTTCTTTTCCCGGGGCATCTTTATATAATTGTATCTATCCCACCAGGTGATAAAACCGCACTGATACATATGCAAAGTGCTTTCCTTGTTGTTTACTTACTATCACGCCTAAGCTACCCACAGTCTATAAAAGCAGAAAAGAGGGAGCTAAACAGCAGAAGATCTTCCAGGGAGGAGAAGATACTCTTTTTGGAGCATGTGTGCATGAGTTTACACGCATGCATGCATTGCTGAAATTAGTTAACTATATTTTATGGCTGAGGCTTAGATTCAGGATGATTATCTGAAATCATAGAATTGACCACCTGGGTATTTCCCTCCTTCTCTAACAGCGAGAGAAAAAGCCCCACAAAAAGGTAATGGCTGCGGGGCTCAAGAAGACTCTGATGATTGGGATTCTAAATGCCATGATGTGCCACGGCCAAAGCAATGTAGCTTCTTTTCCTGAACGCACAACAGGCAAGAGAAGAAGTTGCAGAAATAGAACAAAATCAGAAATTTCCTTGGTTATTTCATGTTAATGGTCCAGAAGTAAGTTACTATAACATTGTATTGGAAAGCTTTAACTTGAGACAATAGCATGTTTTTTTTTTTTTGTGAACAGAAGAAGATACAGAATACAATGAACATGAAACAAATAAGAGCAAAGGAGTGCACCTGATTGTGTGAGGTAAAATTTCCCATCAATTCTAAGGGAACGGAAAGAGACATTGAGATCGCTGTGATCATACGACTTGTCCATTTCATTGGACCATCAGTAAAAATCTGCATCTTCAAAAATCTTTACAAACAAGTGTCAGAGAAAATTTCATGGAAGATTTCGGTTCTTTAACCAATGAATTCTTTCTCATTTGTTTATTTATTAATTTTCTCCTGCTTCTCTAACACCTCTTTTTCCTTTCCTTTCTTCTTGTATTCTGATCTTTCTAAAGGGTGACAACAGATTTTGTCATTGTGTGTTTGTGCTTCCCTTGGAAGTTCTCAGAAAGAGATAAATACATTGGAAGAAAAGAGAACTTTCTAACACAGCAGTTGGTATAAAGTTTCAAAAAATAAAAAAAAAAGGGGTAGGATGCATTTCACCATTTGATTAAACATCTAGTATAATTGCAAGGCCTACACATCAGGATAATAACAACTAGCTGTCAACCACAGATTTGAAAACTGATCAATTGAAGCACAAGATATCCCAAAAAGCCACAACAATCCAAAGCTCCATCTGTGGTTGACAATGTTGGCACGAAAGTTAGGGCCTAGACTACTTACCATCTGTAGGCAAAGACATCATCTGATTAGATATGCTATCTTGATTTACTCTGTCTTGGAATTTAGAGGCCAATGGATATACTATATCACCTACTGGTGAAAGTTCCATACATTTTCTCCAGCTTTTCTGTCGTTCAAGCTATCTACCTAGGCTCACAGCTAAATGTTTGTTGGGCTTTTGTTTCAATTATAATGCTGTTGAGAAGCTTAAGGGACCCAACTGCCTATGAACTAGGTTGGGCTATAGCCCATATATCTACAAGCCCTCTTCTTCTCCTTCTTCTTCTTTAATACTCCTACCATGACCATCAATCCAGAATCATTATGAACAAGTGATCAACTGAAAGTCATTTGCACATGCACTAGCAATTAACCTAACCGGAAGCAACAACTTGTCTACTCTTACGTACCAACAGTTAACAAAAATTCTCTGCCACGTTGATGGAATAAGACAATTCCATCTAACAGCGTTTCATGCATAAATACCTTGCTTTCACACTTGCAGCTTAGCTGCCAAAGTCCCAAACATTTTTAATAGCCGCTCAATCAGATCTTAAACAACCTTATCCAGCATTAATACTAGCAAGTGGACCGAGTCAAAATAAGCCTATTATAAAAGGAAAAGAACTCTCACATTTACTTAGTTTTGCCAGCAATTTTTTGATCAGGTTTCTGCGTTGTCTAGTGTCCCACCAATCATTGAAAAGCTTTTGATCCATGGTATCCTAATGATTATCATCATCATTTCATGTAGTTTCATAATTAGACTTTTCAGTTTGCTCTTAATGCATAAGTTTCAATACCCCAACCTAGGGAATTTCGGAAGAAAATTGTTTGGGAAATGGCTTAATCACTAGGCTGACTCTCGATGAAGTTACTCTATTGCAAAATGATAACATTAGAGTACAAATGGGCTTGGATCATGCGTTAGACTTGGTCTAGGTTCTTTTAATCTACTTCCATGGGTGCATGTTTTTTCCCTTTATTGTTCTGCACATGAACCAACCCATCCTATTTAGGCTAATTGCAAGAAGCATGAATCCATCCAGCCATAACTTCAAACTCTTTTAATGCTCCAAGACCAAAGATACACGACAACTTCACCTAATGTGTTAGGACATTAGCAATGTCCATTTTTTCATTAATACCAAAGGTACAACAGGAACAGACAAATTTATCCTGATTAATTGAAAGAGAATCGAAGGCGCCAACAACCATTGAACCAAGTTAGATACAGCACATCCTACTCTGTTTTGATTCGTAGTTAACCATGTTTGTAAAACGATAGCTTGTATGGGGTTTGGTCTAAACTGCCAAAACCAACCTCTGCCCATGATCCTATGCCTTGTTATATGTTTGGTCTGTTGTGTTTTTTTGGTCCCACAAATAAAAGAAAAGAAACATACTGTAAGACACTTGCACCTAACTCACATCTGCTGCTGACATGTCATCTCTTTTTTATCTCCCCTCCCTCTCTCGACATTTCCGAAGTAAACACTAAAGACGATCTCTCTTTCTCTCTCTCTGTTGAGATCACGAAACTGTTGATCTCACTTGGCTGTTTCTCTTCCCTCTCTCTCTCTCTCTCTCTCTCTAGCTTAAAGCCTTTCTCTTTTCCCAGGTCTGTTTCATTTTCCGTTTCCTTTTTCGTTAGGTTTTGAGAGAGATAAAGTTTTGTTTTTTCTTTTCTAAGTTGGGTTTTATATATGTATACATGCCAATAGTTTCTGGGTACATTCCAATACTTAAAAACGAATATGCTTTAATTCTTTCAACTGCCCTTCTTTTGTTAGCGGTTGGTTTTTTATTTGGTTTAATTGGTCACGTCTCTTTTCTTTATTTTATTTGCGTTGAATTTACAACTGAGAACAAGAGAGTTTCTCAGCTGTTTTTTCTTTTGTTTGGTTTGATTAATGCTTTTCTTGTTTGTTTCTTATTTTTGTGTCATTGGTCATGCAACAATTCACAAATTTATCTTGTCTTTTGATTATTTTTTGGAATTTGAGATTTTATCATCTGGGTGTTTGCAGAAGCTAAAACTCTAGACTTTTCCATGGAGATTTCCAGAATCCCACTTGTCTAAGTCTATGTATCAAGATTTTGAATTATGATTGATTTTTCTAGTATTTGAGATCTGGGTGGTCTTAGAAATTTGAAGGCCGTAGGATGTACGCTGTGGGAAGGCTAGGCAGCTATATCTCCCGCGGTGTCTATACAGTTTCTGGTCCCTTCCACCCTTTTGGTGGTGCTGTGGATATAATTGTAGTGGAACAACCCGACGGGAGCTTCAAATCATCGCCTTGGTATGTTCGGTTTGGTAAATTTCAAGGGGTTTTAAAGACAAGGGAAAAGGTGGTTAGCATCACTGTTAATGGCGTTGAAGCGAATTTCCACATGTTTCTTGATCATAAAGGGGAAGCATACTTTCTCAGGGAGGCAGATGTTGAAGAAGGGGAGTCTGAATCTGTCTCATTGCCTTTTTCTTCCGGCGATGAAACAGATGAACCGTCTTCTGTTAATAGGAGGCCAATGAAGTCCAAAAGTTGCAACTATGATGCTAATAAGTCGAACTCAGTGGGTGAAGTCGATGTGAGCAATGGGAAGATTATGGCTAGGACTAGTTCTCAAAGGTCAAGGATATTTGGGCTTGTTTTTGGAAAGAGGTCGACAAAGGAGGATAGTTACCAGGAGGGGGTAGGTGGTGCTGGTGTAATGAAGGTAGGTTCATTGGAGCGTGCTGAGATTGCTGCTGACCTGTTGGAGGTGAAGTGGTCTACCAATCTCGCCTCTAGTAGATCAAATAATAATGCTTCTCGATTTTATTCTAAAAATGATACATTGGACAGTAAAGGTGCTGAAGAGGATATGCAGATTAATGATGAAGAAAACCAGTTTCACCCTTCTGTATTTGATAAGGAGGAAAATAGCATTGATCGCCAGACATTGCTAGACGAAACTGATTTCTGCAACAGCCAAAAGGTCATCTGTTCTGATTCTGGCCTTGAGAACCTAGATTATTCTGTTGAGGAAGCTAGTGTACAAGTGTCTTGTGTAAGCACGGAGCAACAAGTTGTTGAAACCTCCTCCTTACATCAAGGTTCTATGGAAGAGAAATGCAAAGTAATAGCCAGCATATCAGGAACTATTGATGAGTGTAGTGTTGGAAATTCTGATCATAATGAGAATGAGACAGGTGCTGTCTCAGGGATCAGTGGTCCTTATGTGCAAAGTCAGTATAAGATTGAAGCATGTAGTGAGAAGAAGTTCGATGAAGAACCAGCTGATAATGAAAGGAATGCTGTTTTACCAGGCGGTGGCATTTCCAATGAGGAGACTGTTTCAGACAGAGTTCATTCTTTTCTTTACTGCGAAACATCAGAGAGCTCAGTAGTGACATTGGATGGTTCTGGTGAACAAACTCATGAAACACTGTGCCTTTCTGATGTAGGAAATGGGAAAGTACATATCCACTCTGAAACACTGGTTACAACGACTGAGCTAGTGCCAGAGGTGAACTCACATCCAAAATGTTATATTAGTTGCAAGAGACATTTTAAACAAAATAAGATTTGAAGGATATGAATATTTTTGCAACTTATTTAATAATGCATTACTCCTTTGAAGTCAAGAAAACTGCTTTGGACTACATTCGAAATGATATTGCCTAATCTTTCCCTTTGATTAGTACTCTCTTGATTGTCAAAAATCTTGCTGAACTGACTTATTGGATGGTTTTCATCAGGTTACGGTTCTCAAGCAAGCTGAGGACATGGAGTTAGATTCTGAAGGAGCATTAACAATGTCAGAATCCAATTCTCAAATGGTCAGTGTTGACCCTGTAATTGGTTCAGTGGAAGAAATGAAGCCACATAGTATTCACACCACTTCCACTGTCAGTGATTTAGGTGATCAAGCTGAAGATGAGAGAAATACCAAGGATTTTCTCCGAACTTCTTTGGAGTCTGTTGATGAGTCTCAAAATTTTTGTGGTGATAGTGACCCAAAGAGAAGTGTTCCACCATCGGAGAGTTCAGAGGATGAACAATTCCTTTTCAGTGACCTTGATGAATTCAAAATCCATGAGCCAGATTGTGTAAATAAAGATCTTCATCACCCAATTTGTACAGAAAGTGAGGAAGTAAATGGTTTATTTAATGCAAATAATGAGTCATATTTAAATTCTAACAAGTTTGAACAGGAGAATCCATCAACTGATCTGGAAAACTCTGTAGAAAAGTCAAGGATTGTCTCTAGCCCTATTAGTATTTACAGAAATCATAGACTACCTGGAGAGAAAAATGGTTGGCAGGTAGAATCACTACCTAATATGTGGTTGCCTGTTGCCAAGTTTGATGCAAGCAACCATCGTCCTCTAAGTCATTCTCTGGACTCAAATTCTGAAACCGTGAGGTGGACATCGATCAAGAAAGATGATTCAAGCTGTATAAGGTCACATGCAGATGAAGAACAGCCATTAGCACATGACAGGTCTAGTAGTGAGGATTGTGAGACTTCAGGGAAGCTGAAAAATACTCTTTACAATCCTGCTGTCGGTAAGAGAACTTGGTTATCATTTTTCATTTTTGATAAATTAGAGAACTTGGTTGTCATGTATTACTTACGCTTCTTGGGATTACATTGCTTTCTCACTTTTGGGACATGCCATGAATTGAAATATATTTTACTTTTAAAGTTCCCTTATATTTTGCAAAAAGACAGTAGAACATCATTCAAGAAACTATTTTTTTTTTTGTGATGGATACCAACTTTGTGCTATGAATAAAGTTGTCCTAAAGTACAACATACTTATTTGTTATGATTTTAATAAAATGTAGAAGATATATTCTGTCTGTTTTTGGTGTTCAACACTGCAACTGCTCTTTATGCTGCAAATTCTGGAAAGTGACATGCATTGTGCTTTATGCAGAGATATCTCTTTGCAAACACTTATTATATGAAGGGATGGGGGCTGAAGCTGCCTCTCAAGCGTTTGATGCTGAAAAATTGGATAGCAAGAAATTTGGCTCTTTAGGTCCTACTGCTGTGAAGAATGATAGGCTTGTAGTCCGAATTGGTGGCCGTTACTTTCCATGGGATGCAGCAGCCCCTATTCTTTTGGGGATGGTTGCATTTGGAAGTGAAGAAATATTTGAACTGCAAGGCATGATACCTGTTGACAGAGTGGAGAAATCTGTTGAAGTGGATCCTTCAAAAGCCATAGTCTCCCATAGTGGAAGTTGGAGGCTTTGGCCTTTTTCTTTGAAAAGAACCAGATCTAGGAAGGCTGTGCAACCGGCTCCAGTTGATATCAGAGGTTTGGACGCTGAGAATGCTGCAGATGGTACCGTTGTCAGTGATGATGATAAAAATTTGCTTAAAGCCAGGCAAGTGAAGAAGATGATCAGGGCAATAACTCCAACCTCTGAACAGCTGGCAGCATTGAATCTAAAGGATGGGATGAATCATATAACCTTCACATTTTCCACCGCTATGCTGGGGAAGCAGCAGGTCCTTTTTATTTCTTTCTTACTTGAAGCTACATTCTCTTTCTGAATTCTTTATTAGTTTTTTGTTAAGATCTTTTCTGTTTTAGAACTTGTAGTCTTGATGTGCTCACTACAAGTCATGTACTAAACAGGTTGATGCCAGAATCTATTTGTGGAAATGGAGCACTCGTATAGTAATCTCAGATGTTGATGGAACAATTACAAAGTAAGCACATTTACAAGATTTGCTAATGCAGAACAATGTTATAGTAATGTTTTACATTGAGTATTGGACAATTACAAAGTTCTCTTTCTTGAAATTAAATGTCAGATTTAGATAACAACTGCATGTCGCTAAGCAAATGATAATTGAACACGTGCTTTGTATTGTAATGGGTGTAACATTAAATTGGCAATCAAATTTATTGGCCTGTGTGAGGTGTTGCTTAGCCTAGGTAGTAAATCTTGGTCACAGTTGATTTATGTGGGGAATCTCCATCCAAGTTGATTCATCCCATCAATGGGCTGAGTTTTGGGTTAATCGCATAAGAAACACATGCATGCAATAGAAAGAAGAAAACATAGATAGGCACCATAGTCTGTTGGACAGGGTGAAACAGAGAACAATGACATGATAATTTGGTTATTAGATATAACAGGTGCATGGGTGAAATCTTTTGCAGAATGCTAGCTGATTTGATAGCCCAAGAAAGTGGCTACGTTTAGCTTTCAGGCTGTCCATACTTCTGGCATTTCAGTCATTTCAAATGTACTTGCTAGGAGTTTGAGCTTTATGGCTGCTGGCTTTTTTTTCTATAGTTCTCTGTTGTAGCTTTAGCATTAACTTTTGGTTAACCTGCATAATGTTTTGTTTTGTCTTAAAATCTTAATCTTGGGCTCAAAATTCATGATGTCTTTTCTCAAAATGAATTCAGCTTGTTTTTCATAGTTCTACTCTTCGTTCACAAGGTATTGGAGACCACTAGCATTACATAACCTTGAATTGCTCGTTGAAATTGTTACAGTAGGTTTCTTTATAATTTGGTTCTTTCCCAAGTTCTTAATTGCTGCAGACCAAGGTTTCTTTTGGTCATTTTTGGGTTCCCTAATTTTACATTGTTGTTACAGATCAGATGTTCTAGGTCAGTTTATGCCTTTGGTTGGGATAGATTGGTCTCAAACAGGTGTTGCACATTTATTTTCAGCTATTAAGGTAGGTTACTTTTCATCTTAATTTTTCAGCTCATGATACTTTATTCCTTCCTGCACAAGCCAAAAAAAAAAAAAAACTTTGGTTTTTTTGAACAATGCACGGTCTTATTGAAGGCCCTTGCAATTTACAATCATTGTCTTTTGTACTTTGTTGGGATTTTAGAAAGTGAAAGGTTTCTCGATGTTCTATAGACTGTAATGCATGAATATCAATTACACTGTTAATATTTTGCATGGATCAAAATTCTTCTTCTATGTTGCAGGAAAATGGGTATCAGTTGCTTTTTCTTAGTGCACGTGCAATATCCCAGGCATATCTCACTAGACAATTTTTAGTCAACCTTAAGCAGGTGATCATGCTGGTTTGGTGGTTTTCTTATATCAAACTGGAAAATGAGAATCAGGAAATTCAAAAGTTCATGTTGTCATTATCCTTAAGGATTTTTGAACTGACCACTGTTGCTTGTTAAAAGCAGAAACTGTTTAACAAACCTATCTTCATATCTGTAGGATGGTAAGGCTTTACCAGATGGGCCAATCGTTATTTCCCCGGATGGGCTTTTTCCATCCTTATATCGAGAAGGTAATTGTTACCATTTCAGGGATTTAATAAAACAGTTTTGGGGGTTGCTTTTCATATGTGAGATATGTGACTATTGTTCTGGGCTTGCTTTTCTTATGCAACATATACCATTTTAGCCAGCTTCTATCTTATTTATCTTTATTGTTTTGTTCCATGAATTATGGAATCCATAGTCTAATTAAGACAAAGGTTATGCTCTTTTAGATCATGATGCATTAAATGAAAAAAATATGGCAAAAGAGTATATAAATTGCCAACTGTGTGTAAGATAAGGCAAATACCCCCTTTTTCTTTTAAATTCACTCTAGTTGTATTACATCCCATGAGGACATGGTGTATTATCTTGAGGTTGTAAATCCCCACTATGTTCAACCCCTAGGGAGATTTATGACATTTCTGCAATAAATAAGATGAGCCGTAGCTGGACCTTCGGAAATAGATGCATGAGACATGCAATTATAACCTGAAAAATCAAAGTTTAGTTGTTGTTTCATGTTGACCTGCAATGAATTAAATGAAGTCTTGTTCTATTTTATTTTGTTTCTGTTTCCAATTATGTTCCTTTTATGTAGGAAATTGAAAGCTTCCTATTCATGATCATTTTGAAAATCAAATTAAAGTTAAGTGGGCTTCTCATTCATGGTTAATATGCTATTGTTCTGATTTGGAGCATATACTTTTAGCCCTCCAAGCATATCAGAGTTTTCCAGACACCTTTTCTTATCTGTCTCTTCCTCCCACACCCCCGAAAGATATCTCTAAACCTCATTATGTGGACTGAAACATCCTATGTATTTCTCAGTTATTAGAAGAGCTCCTCATGAATTCAAGATTGGGTGCTTAGAGGTTAGTTCTCTGCTCTGATATACTTTTTAACTTCTGATATGTTGAACTTCTCTGATATGGTGTTGTGCTGTTAAATTAATTATGATGATTTCTTTCATTTCAAGGTTTTATTTATATGCCAATAGGTTGTGACTTTATTGCAATTCTCAACAAAATGAGATTTTAATTGTTGAGTTTTCTTTTTTTTTTGAAAAATTTTAATTGTTGAGTTATAATATATTATTACAACTATGGAATTAGTTTTTAGCTCAAAACACATCAACCTTTAGATTTTAATCTGTCTTAATATCATGCAGCACAACTTGTAGCTCAAAAGTTGTTTATGGCTTTGTAGATACTGTGCATGACACCGAGAGATTTAAAAGCTTTCCAATATAGATAGGTAGATGATAGTTATGTCTTTAGGAACATTTTAACGCTTTTTATATCTTTTGACCTGTAGGATATCAAGGCATTGTTTCCATCTGATTGCAATCCATTCTATGCTGGTTTTGGGAATAGAGACACTGATGAAATCAGCTATCTTAAGGTCGGAATCCCAATAGGGAAAATCTTCATTATTAATCCAAAGGTAATCAAGGCTTTCATACTTAAAGAAAGGCAACCAAAATGCTTCTGAGGTTACTGCACCAAACTCCTGTTTAATGCTTTCAAGTTTTCAGGGTGATGTTGCTGTAAATCGCCGGGTTGACACAAAGTCTTATAGTTCCCTTCATGCTCTTGTTCATGGCATGTTTCCACCAATGGCCTCCTCTGAACAGGTTTTGTTACATTTTTCTTTTCCATTTATTACTTACAGTGACCGGAGTTCGCTTCCACAGCAGTAGACTATGACTTCAAACTTAGTATCACTGGAGCCTCTTGTGGATATTTCTGTTTGAAAAAAACTGATTGCAAAGACAACTAGGCTGAGTTTTTGTTATACTTTTTTAGTGGAAAGAAACCCATTTGTTCCCTGCTTTCTTCTAGAATTTCTATCCTTCACTTAGGTGACATCTATCGTGCCAAGTTTCACCTTCTCCTGATAATACATTATGTCTAAATTTTCAAGTTTAATTCAGTTCTTATTTGGGGTGTCTCATTCTCCACTTCATAACTTCTGTTGGTTACAGGAGGATTTTAATTCATGGAATTACTGGAAACTGCCACCACCTCTGATTGATATTTGAAGTTTTCAGCTAGAGTATAGCTTGACCGTTTGATACTGAGATAGATGGATGATGTATGTGATCATTCTGGAGCTGTCCAGGTATATTTTGATGTCAGTTTTCCTTATTTGTTAAAAACTCCGGGTGGACTGCTGGATTGTTATCTGAAATGAATTGTGTCAATTTACATTCTAGGACCTGATTAGAATTGAGTTGCGGTTTCTTTTACCCCATAGAGCGGTCAATCTTAGCCATGTAGCAGTTGAGTCAGAGACCTTCCAGCTCTTGCCTGCACTTCTTAAGATCCAACGAGCTATGGCCATCAAAGTTTCAGAGTGGGTATATTTTTCAAATTTCTTTACAACAAGATTGCCCTGGCAAATTACAGGTTATATGTGATCATGGCTTTTGGGGAAGTTCCATTAGCCTCTTTAACGTGAAGGGCTGGGTGATTCACGGTTGTCCAAAGTAATTTATAGTATAAAATTTGCATAGAAAGGAAAGGATAGTTCATCTCAGTTTGTATGTGACTTCAGGGTAGTTCGATTTGTAATTTTGTATAGTGAATTCATGTGATTCCACAAGCAGTAAAACGTGTAAAACATTCATTAAGACTTTCAATTTCTTATACAAAATCAATCTTCATCATTAGTTCAAAGGAGATTGAGTTCATACATCAGAAAGCTGATATATGATGAATGTGTATAACTGAAATGCATTCTTCTTTGATGGAATTCTATAAAGCAAGTGAAAGTAGTTTTCACTTATCAGAACTTGTAAAAAGATTCTAAACAAGCATTGGGTAACGTCTTTTTTTCATCATCTATCCATGGACAAATAATGCCAAGCCTCCAAGGAGATGGAAGCAACTCACATACTGATAAACAATTTGAACAAAGGGATGAGCATATCAAACAAGGAGAAATGGATAAAGGGATGTGACTCGAGATTAACACTTCAGAAATACAAAATTCTCACGTTCAAGTGCTTCTCTGCAAACTCCGCCAGGTTTTTGATCTCATTGTCATCAATGAAGCCATTGCCATTGGCATCCACGGAACGTATTGCATGCTTGCTCTTCCTCGTAGCAAACCATCCTCCCGCTGCTCGTATAGCATTTGCAAGCTCGTCTCTGCTTATCCTGCCATCTTTATCATCATCAAATTTCTTCAAGTATCTTTTGAACTCATCGATCGTCATTTCACGCTTGCCATCGACGGAGTAGCTGCGAGTTTTAAGGGCCATTTTCTGATAATCAAAGACTGGAAAAGACTGTTAATTCCTTGCACACTGTTTTGCTTGCTGTCCGATGTGTAGGAGAGTTCAAAGGATTCTTAAATTTATACCATTCTCCCCCTCTCTCCGTCGTGCTTTAGCTTTTGCAAATACAATTAGAAATTGGCTTAGCACAATTAAAACATGGAAGTCGAGTATTTAAAACAAAGTGCCTTTAAAAGTTTAGACAGTTGCTATTGCTTAAGAAGCATAGAGCAATAGATTTATTAGTAGCTTTTGCAAATGTTGCCTAATATTCTTTTGTTATCTCTTACAAAGCCCATAGAGCCACAAAAAGTAAGAGAAAAGGTTGCAATTAAGAAGTAATAAACCTTTGCTGTTTGTCCAAATCCAAGGAACGAAGGACAACTGGTGATTAATCTATGGAAATTCTGTTTGTTATTGCCGCCGCGGCTAAGTTAGGCAACAAACACGGATATCTTTCTATTTGGTACCCTCGGAAAGGGTCATTAATATAATAACGATACCTGACCCCCTTGAGGAACAAAAACTGTACCAATGCATTTAACAGTTAGATCCCTGACGGCTTTATTCCCTAGAATTAATGATAGTGTTATGTTATTGGACTTTAGAATCCGAGGTTAAGGGACCCAAAAGGATTGTATATGGAAATCAGGAAGAAGATTAGGCCAATCACCAACGAAGAGTAAAGGGTTAGAAACCAACATCGAATCTCTTCATAAGAAATGGTGTATATATATAATAAATTCCCAGTTGCCAGGTCAATTTCTTTGGTCACTTGCTCTGTTTACATTTGCTGAAAATTATCCTGAAAACTCAGGTACACTCTTGATTCTTCTTTCTCTTTACATGAAGCTTGACTGCTCTGCCAAAATTAGAATCATATTTGCCTGAGTTCTTAACCTCTCTTTCAAACCATCTTTCAAATATATTTTGAACCAGGAACAAGGTTGAGAGTGAAGGGAACTGAGTGATGCATGAAAGATTGTAAAGTAGCAAGCATAACATATAGAAATCCTTAATTCCAAGAGGTACAGTGTTTTGATCAAAGCAACACACACTCTATTGCCCCAGGGCTTATATATAATCAGCACAATATTACATAGAAAGAATTTTGACACCCAAATATTTGTCTGCAAACTCAACAAGGTTGTGGATCTCATTTTCATCAATATAGCCACTGCCATCTGCATCTGTTGATCGTATCCCTCGCCTGCTCTTCCATCGGCCAAATCGTCCCCTGGTTTCATAAATAGCATTCCGGAGTTCTTTGCTGGTCCGGCCATGTTTGTCTGCATCAAACTTCTTTAACCATTGCTTGAACTCGGTCATTGTCATAATACGTTTTCCATCCATGAGGATGCTCCTAGTCACGATGATAGTCATAAAAACCATATAATTCAGGATAAATATGTATTTTTAATGCTCACAGGGCAGGTGAGAAAGTCCTTGAGCAGTAGTGCAAGTGCAGCCCGGATTTATGCTGCTTGTTCTACCTATTTTTCCCTCCCATAATTCCCTTTTTTAAGATGGAATGCAAAACTATGGCTTTCATTTAGGTTCTAGAACAAGAGCCACAGTGTGCTTCATGGAAAATTACATGGTATCACGTGTTGAGGGTATAAACCTACCCTTGAGTGGTTTGAACTTTGATAATTTGTACAAAAAATTCGATTGACTTGTGTAATTTAAACCGTCAATCAACTATAAAATATTCACTTCTTCCAATGTGAAACACAACCCTTGTTTCTTCAAAGCATCAGTTAAACTTAATTTTTTCCAAGTTACTTCACAGTATTCTCAGAATATGAGTCATTCATTGTATTTGAAAGTTTGCCTATAACTTTGTTCCTTTTTCGGAAAGCGGAGGATTGTCATTAAAGCACAAAATAAGTCAATGATTACAGCAAGTCAGGGGTTCTTTCCCGGAACAAACGAGCCCCCATCAGCTTAGCCGATTCCCATGTGCCAATCAAACAACAGCCACCTGGTTTACCTTGACTAAACTGAACTCAACTGTGTCCCCGATGATAAAAACCACCTGATTACTAGATTGAACTCAAACTACAGCACTCCAGCCGGTCACACAACAATTACCCAGAAATCACAACATAATGACTCATCTCCCCCTGACGGGCTGACCCGAAACAGGGCATCCTGATAATAATATAACAAAGCATGCTATCCTGACTAACCACAATGTTTACCCCTTCCACAGATAAATACGGCACAGGATCACAGATTTTCCAGCAAGTAACCATACATCGAACCTTTTGTGTTGCACCACGATTGTTGTTCAGTGGCTTCAGGATGGCAGCTTCTTTCCAGATTTCAGCATTGTCAGGATGGCAACTTCTTTCCAGATTGTGGCATTATCACCACTCAGCCAATAACTTTGTTCTTAACAATGAAGCGATTAGAAGTTCGTGAATATCTAGTCTGACTTTGTTTGCAATTAGAATTGAGCTCAACGTTATACAGATTCACAAGTTTCTAATTCCAAATAGTAAGTGCCTTCTTGGACTGAGCTTGGAATTTGGGCCTACATATGACTTAAGCCTTAAGGAGATTGGACTTGAAATGAAACCAAGACGAAGCCACAATATTACATAAGCAAAGAAAGAAAAGAGCTTGCTGAAGGATAAATATGGCATCCTAATATCCATTGAGAGACGGCCACCTGTCTTTTTAGGAGCTAGACCTTAATTAAGCACATAAGAAAGCCGTCAAAGAATCAAGCCCAACAAAAAAGGGTGGTCAAGTTGCATAGGCATTTTTTGTCAACTTGGCAGATTTCATTTGTAATCAAATCTGGAATATAAGCACTTGATCGTGACAAGGACGGAAGAGGTAATTAGGAAACAAAGGAGAGAAACTTAAAAAGCAAAGCTCCTGCAAGTAACTAGTCTAGTAGTTTTGGGACATATCAGAAACTCAGAACAAAACACCAATAGCGCACCTGGAAACGAATTTAAGAAGTGGAATCCAAGGTCTTTTCGGGTAAAGAATCCAGTTCTACATATGCATAAGCACGTGTGACTTATTCCCATACAGAAATTGCCAAGGAAAGCTGAATTCAGGGGTCCTGATTTTCTAAAGTAATGGACATTCTGATTCTATTTGTCAGGCTGTGATATGAAATATTTTAAGCTAAATATGTGTATTAGTCTCTTTATATGCTAATTTTGATGCATTTTTCTTGTGCACCTTGCATGTATAAGTTCAATATTCTCCTCTTGGATCACTTTTCAGAAACGATACGATAAGGTTCAAACTTTTGATAAGATAAGGTTTAAATTGATGACACATATCCTTATGATAAAAACTGGTTTATGTCTAGACAAAGACACATGTGATATTCATTTATAGACTAAAAAATAAAATAAAATTCAAGATTAAAACATATGGTTATATTTCATCTTCAGAAGGCATATATGCTTTAGCTTAGTTGCTTTCACTTGTGAGAGAAAATGAATGAGACAAAAAAAAAAAAAACAAAAAAGAAAAGAAAATAGTATTCTCATAATTTTAGAAAGTTATCTATCCCTTGAATTATCATGTGGCGTAAAGCGTCTTGTAACCTCTTCGGAAAAGATAATGGGAGGAGAACTTGGAGTATGGGAATAATTATATTGGATCTATCATTTGTATTATTATTTTTAAAAGATGTAATTATATAAGTTAATTTTAAATAAAATTTGAGATATATATATATAAGAAATATGATTTATGAATTTATTTTTATAAGAAGGGTAATCATGTTGAAATTAAGTTAGTCATATAAATTATGAAAAAATTCAAAACACATGCCGATCTCATTCATCAGAAAGATCAAAAAGAAAGGGGGAAGTTCTTGCCCAACAAAGATTGCATCCCATTGTTGTTACGAGTACAGCTTATACAGATGACAGTGAAACTCACAAGCGAAAAGTACAAACAGAAAGAAACTTGTCCTTTTTTTTTTTCATCAATCAGTTAGCAAAGCAAACAAGAAGCAAATACGTATAAGATAATTTTCACAGACCATTTTATTGTATGGGTATATATAAACATACAACAACCCTAGTTGACGCCATATCCTAGTTTGACAGCATATTTGACAAGCTCGTCCAGCTCGTCTATACCGATGGATCCATCTCCGTTGGTGTCGGCATGGTGCAGTGCACGACGAACTCGCCAGCCAGGGTAGCGCGAGCCCAGCTTTTGGAAAGCTTTCGACAGCTCCTCTTTGCTTAGACAACCGTCCCCGTCGGTGTCGTGTTCTTTGAAGATAGCCTTCAGTTGCCCTTCATTTAGGGTCAGATTCAGGGATTTAGGCACGTAAAGAGGCATGGTGGCAAAAGGGACGGAGGAGGTTTGGAGCTTTGGATAACTATACGAGAGACACTTAGTTTTGCTAATATGATGGAAAAGGGTTATTACACGCATGGATTTATATAGAATATCTCTTCGCTTACGGTTGTATGCCACTTCGTCTCTTTGTTTCTTTAGTATTTTTCTCCAATTTCTCCTTTAGATATTCTTATTCTCTTCCTCTTATAATGTGTTTCATTCCAAGAAATGTTTTCTGATCTTTATTTATTCAATAAATATCTTAGATGGTTTGTTTTTGAAACATTTTTCGCAACATAATTGACTTAAAATATAAATACTAATAATATCTTGTTGTATATAAAGATCAATGTTTCGACGATTAAAAATGAGTAATTAAAATTTAACTTTGATTTTTTTCCGTTATGATTAATTATTAAATTAATAAAAATCATGAATAGAAAAAATAGTGTATTACATAGAAGTTTACTTATTATGCATAAAGGTTGATAATAGAAAATTTAGCTTGATGCCTTTCTCACAAGATTTTGCCTATTTAATAATCTTTGATGTTGGCATTGATCTTGGGGCTTTATGTTCCATCACTTGGGTCGAAGTGACAGAAGAATAACGATAAAGGAGAGGATGAGATAAGGGGGAAATAGGAAAGAAAAGTAAAGAGGGAATGAGATTCATAATCATAATTAGAATGCTTTTTGAAATAGAGATTCATAGTTGTTTTCATCCATAAATAGGGTAGAAAAAAAATTATGCTAAGTGCCAAAAGAGTAATAGTAATTCTTATTCTTTTTTTTTTTTCTAATGAGTTTATCTTTCATGAGAATAAGTCATGAAAGCTAGGCGTCAGCTGTGGACGTCCATCTGTTTCATCACTTCGAATGACGTCGGGAAGAACAAAGGGAAAAAGGGAAGAGACTCATGGTTGTCTCTTTCTTTCGTTTCTTTTCTCATTCATGGCTATTTCTTTCTTTCTTTCTTTTATTTTTTTCTCTTCGAGAAAGAGATTCATGGGGTTCTTCCGTAATTGGTATTCATGGTCTAAATATACTCGAGAAAGAAGAAGCAAAAGGTTATTATTGTTATTCAAACACTCAAAAAGCAAATCAATTTTTTTTATATAATTATGGGAGGGAGGCAGGGAGATTTGAACTTTATTTTTTAAGAAAGAGATTATACATCAATCAATAAATTAAATATTCGAATGCGTAAATCAAATTAAAGATACGTGAAATAAGGAAAAGAGAAACTTATTATAATAGTCTCAAATTAGGAGTTCTAATACTTTCATTAATTCAATAAAGAGAAATCAGGCTTACACATGCTTTTAAGCTTTAGAGAATTTTGTTCTGATTGTACTTCTGCTATTTTGTCAATGAAATCTGCTCTTCAAGCACCCTAAAGGAAAATAAAAAGGCTCTGCCTTAAAAAAGAAAAGAAAAGACATAAGGCTTAATTCCCACGCTCAAATATTTGCTCTTCACCTACCCTTTAAGCTTTGAGCCTTGAAACTGCAACTCATAAATATTTCTAAATATGTACACACTAAGCATACTAGGAATCAGCATCAGCAGTATCTGTAGGCAGTGACTGAATAAAGTTGTAAGAGGGAACAAAATATGGTTGCTATTTTCGAATATCATCATGAACATATACATTCTAATAAGATATTTAAAATTTTTTTTTATTTTTTATGAATTATGATCTTTAGAAAGAAGATTTTTCCCCGTCATTAATTAATTAGAAAAAAAGAAAAAATAGTTAAAATTCATTGGTTAAGATTTGTTCTTGACCTTGAAAATTAATCATTTTGATCAGTGGGCTAAACATGCAAGGATTGAAATACAAATATATATATGTATATATATATAGTGCTTAATGTTCATAATTGCACAGTAACTAATAGGAAGGAGGGGTATGTAAACATCTTATATTTGCATTCCAAGCACAAGAGGCGAAAAGGCTATAGGCCTAAAACATTAGGAGAGAAGCTGAAGCTCGAAGCGAAGCTTCCTCATGACACTTATATATCAATAGTACATCAAAGACTAAAAACATTGTAAATTAAACGTGCATGTACGTAATTCTACTTGATTTTGTATCCAAGTCCATTAGCATATCGAACAAGTTCGTCCAGCTCATCCATACTGATGCATCCATCGTTGTTTGCATCAGCATGATGGAGCCCTCGCCATGCTCTATAACCAGGGATAGCCGCACCCAAGCGATCAAATGCATGCTTTATCTCTTCCTTGGTGAGGACTTTGTTACCGTCAATATCGCAATCAAGGAAAATTTTCCGAATCTGCTGCACATCATAGTTTATTGGTGCATTTTTTCCTGAAGTCTGGTAATAAAGGGGCATTTTTTTTATAGGATTTTGAGCTGTATCTTTGTTATGTAAAAGAAACATAACAATATAGGTTAAAGGATATTGCACTATGATCCTGGGAGTATGGAGGGCTGGGCTTTTATAGATCTAGGCATCCTGCATTTGCAGATTACTACTGTATTTTATTCCTACTTATCAAGAAAGATTTGGGTAGGGCCAGAAATTGACTTCATATTTCTGGAATCTGAAATTTGTTGTCTTCGCTTCATTTTCATGCAATATGCTAGTGCTTTATAGATACCCACCTTTTATATTTTGTATTTATACAATTCTTCTTCTTTTCCTCTTCATTTTGTATTGGTGCTCTCCTTCACTCACCTGATCATGTCACACTCTCACACATTTTAAAGGAAGGTAACGTCTTTGTAGATTCCTTAGCCAAGTATGGGGTTGATAGGAATTCTACTTTTTCTGCTTAGTAGTGATGACTATTGCAGTCTGCTTTCAGATGCGTTCTCTTCACATAATTTGCTCATTTTCGTTTGTAGTGTGTTTGTTTTTGCTTTGATGCTGTCACAATACAAAGGATAAGGGGCACCCTTTCATCTTTGATCATTTTTTCTATCTCAGTTTGTTCTACTTATTTTTTGTTTCATGATGTCGGGAACTTTTTGACAAGAATCATCTTGTTTTAATCATGGAATGGATTGTAGAGAAAAATAAAATCCAAAACGACATTTCGGAAAAGAAAAATTGATAAAGATAAAAACAGAATGTTTTGGTTAACTCTTTAATTTAGACTAGTATTCCTTTCTAAGCAGAGTTCCCCGTTTGCATAGGATACTCTTCTGTTTTCTGGTTGCATAGTTGATATACTAGTAAGATTGCAATCTAAAGATTCTATACAAAAAGGTGGAAGAATAAAAGGAAAGGAGAAAACAGTTAGAATCTTGAGAGTTTGGATAAGTACTGAACCGAACATTTAGATTATTCGTATAAATCTATAAAGTCATGAAAATGAACCTAAGCCCCTCTTGTGAGATGCCATTTATCAGTACCATTCATTTGCTTTAGATTAACTGTCCAAAGAACATCTCAAGGGGATAAAGAAGCCTCACTATTTTTTAAATCCATTTCCCAACTTTTATCATAAGAAGGGAACTTAATAAGATGAAGGGACGAACCTTGGTCGATCATACATTCCCTTTCTTTAGTTTGGGCAAAGTGACTATCTCTAGTAGTTAGACTTTTCCTCTCTCTCATTTTAGCAGAAAATTTAAGAGTCCAGGAATCCAGTTATACCAATTAAAGAGCAAAATTCATAGTTTTTAACAGGTTGAACACAAAGTTTCCAGAAATCCGCATTGCGTTATATTTCAGTAGTTACAGATCACATCAGAGCTTCATCACATACAAGGCAGGAGGTGTAACTCCTTCAGATCATATAAATAGAAGACAAGCTGAAAACCTAGAACTTGCAAGTACACCAGTACTGTTAAATATTACAGCAAGCACACATTCAAACAATTTATGCCAGATACATCTGAAGACAACTTGCAGCAATGAGTTCTAATAATTAGCGATGGCCGTATATTGAAGTTTGTAAGCGTAGTCTATCAGGCCGTCAAGCTCCTCCGGGCTGACGCATCCATCTTTATTTGCATCCGCATGTTTCAGTCCTTCCCAAGCTCTATAACGAGGGAGAAGCGCACCCAGATTGTGAAACGCTTTCTTTATCTCTTCCTTGGTGAGGATTCCGTCGTTATTGGCATCACAATCCAGGAAAAGCTTCCGTAACTGCAACTTACTAATCGCCTGGGGGTAACCCGAACCTGATTTACTAGTGATTGTCATGTTTGTCTAAAGGATTTTGAGGTTTGGATGTGAATCAGTTATCTGGAAAAGATATATAGTCAGGGGAGCTGTGATATTGGGAGTTTTGAAGCCGTGGGCACGGCTTATATAGACCTCCTTGTGTGCTGCATGGCTATGACCGACGTTTTGGTTTATCGGGAGGAGTCTCGACCGCCACCTGTGTATAATGCTTTGGGAAAGAATCTCATGCTACGAGTTGACACGTAGGTGCAGATGATACTGTATCAATGTGCCATATATCTAAGCTAGATTTAGACTGACTCGAGTTCTGCACTTACAGTTACCTACATTTTTTGTACACCAATCTTTATCTTCCATTCAAAGATTCTTATCCTATCACATTTGGGATTGATTGATATTGGCATACTTTGTTAAAATCAAATAATTAAACTTTATAAGCATCTAGCATCCAGCTATCTTATTTTATGAGTGGTATGGGAAAAATGAAAGGACAAGGCATCTTATACCAGAGAAATGTAACTGGGCAATTGATGACGATGTTAGAGGATAAGTCATTTAACGAGCTCGGACTGATGTCATTCTCAGCCCAAAAGGCAAAACAGGTTGGAATCAGAGTCAAAATTGGGACTCTGTTGCAATTCTCTGATATTAATCAAACTTTAGCCAACTGTCCTGAGTAAAGCTCAAAGGACTTTGAGCAACATCAAATAATTTGCCATAAAGTAAGTGAACTTCTGGTTTCATAGACGAGGAAAAACAAAGTAGGTGAAAATAAAAGCAAAGGATCATATATGTATGTTGCCAGAAAGCTATGAAGACGTCTAAATTTGATGTAATTAAATGATTCCAATATGTTGTAATCAGTACGAAGAAAACTTGAGCAAATTTCTTATACATGCATAAGAGAAGCTTAATCAATGGCAACACATTTGCCCCCTTTTACATCTTTAAAACCTGAAACTTGCAGACTATTTCACACGGGGAATATATTCTTACATCAATTATGCAAAGGATTTAATTATTCATATAAGATATAATACCAACGAGGAAAGCACTGACTTTCTAGCTAATTAACGTTGATGTATCCCTGCTGATGAGCGTATTCTATGAGGCTGTCAAGCTCCTCCAGGCTGACACATCCATCTTTATTTTTATCTACACGTTTGAGTGCTTTCCAGGTTCTGAAACTAGGGAAAAGGGCACCGAAGCGATCAAACGCGTTCTTTATCTCTTCCTTGGTGAGGACATTGTTATCATCGACATCACAATCAAGGAATACTTTCCTTAACTGCTGCTTACTCGCACGTGGTGATGGGTCGCCGCCTTTCGGATTGCTGTATTTGTAAACCATGTTGTCTAGAGAGGATTTTCAGGTTACTATATCAAATATACTACAGGCAGGGGGTCCGCCGCTTTGGTCTCCTACTGGACTTGTGGCCTTAGGGAGTATGGAACCTTGGGTTTATATAGACCTCGGGGGACCAATGCTCCACTTATTGTATTCTCATTGATCCGGATGAGTCTTGTGTATAAAGGTTTGAGAAAGAATCTTCTCTGTTTGGGATCATACTCAGCAAAGGCCCAAAGGCCAAAGCGTATAGGGGTGAAAGAGTATTGCTGGGAAATTACAGCCTGCTCCGCAACTCCGCCACTAGATCTTCTACTGTAGACAAACGAGTACTCAAGAATTGGCTTGTAGAACAGTATAATCCTGTTGCAAGTACGGTATTGGCATCCTCCAACATCAAATCAACTTTGAAGAGCTAGATATCAAGTTGCAGCATCTTTTTTTTTATGCCCACTCGTTTTGTAGAAAATGAAAGCCACCCATTACCCAAGTTGGCATCTTTCTTATCCTTCGGAAACCCATTTCTTGAATAGTCATCATGTGGAAACCAAAACTTACCAAACCAAGAACAAGAATATATGGGCCATGGAATTGCTTTTCAAAATGGGGAGGTGAGATTCCCCTTCACCTTTCGGTGAAATGTGCACGTAATTAATCCTTTTGGTCTCAATCAATGTGATCATGCGATAGGAAATCGTTTTTCACAAATGCAATGTTATATTTTCAATTAATGTCTCATGGCCACAATTAGAAGTGTTTATAAGTATACAACCAAAATTTTAAAACCAAAATAATAGAATTTATTACGGATATTAGACTGGACTCAGTTATTTATCAATTGTTCTAGCTAGGTAAGTTGAAGTATAAAATTAGAACGAAATTTACATTGTCTTCAACCATATTATAATTTCCTGATAAATTCTTCCTTGTTTTTGAGCTGTAGGTATACTTCTTGTAGATTTTGTTTAACTTGTAGGAGGAATTCTTTCCTTTCCCAGGAAATGAAACACTTACTTCCTTGAAAAAGCTTAATTAATTTGACTTAGGCCCTATTTAGTGAAGGGGAAAAATGATTATCTAAATATTTCTCAGTTGCTAAGTCTTGAAGTATGACTTTTTCCAAGGAAACATGTTCGTTTTCCCTGCTTCATTTTCACTACATCTTTTTCTTCGACAAAGACCAGAGCTGTGGTTCCCTCTTGCCACATCGGGAGACCTATGAAATGATCAGCTTCAAAGACTAACCAATTGCTGCGAGCCAAGCCATTTCTTCCTCTCAAGGTGGAAGTGGTTGTTTCATGGTGATCAGAAAATTTTCCCCTTTGTTTCCTCTATATTCCTCACATTCCATGTAAGGATGGTGAGGGACAATTTGTTTTGTAATACTATATTTTACCTCCTTTTTTTCTCCTTAACCAAACATTAGAAAATTTTTGTTTCTCCTTTCCATGCTATTTTCCCTACTACCAACCTTACAAAAGAAAAAGGAAATCATTCTATATAATAAAACTGGAACAAACCAAATTATATATATAATATAAAACTAGTTATTAAATTAAAAATGAAGAGGAATTACCGCTCCTCTTCCTTGTACATCATCACACATGTATGGCAGAAACATCAACATGCATGTACAAGTCCAATGCTGAACATGGACATGCATGCAGGTACAGAAGAAAAACATCTGTTATTATTTGTGGGGAACCCAAAAAACAAACGTAAATGTATACTGGTATATATATATAGCATTTTTCCATAAACCGTGGCAGACTATGCTTTTAACGGAACCCAGAGCTGCGAGCGTATTCAACAAGAGCTTCGAGTTCATCGCCTGAGATGTATCCGCTGTTATCGGTATCGATATATCTGAGGGCAGAGGCAGCTTTGTAAGTGGGCATAAGAGCACCAAGGTACTCAAAGGCATTCTTCAGATCATCCTTGTAGAGTCGGGTCACTCCATTCTTTTCGCCATATAGCTTGAAAACCCTCGTCAATTCCTGCTTGTTGTCACCTGATGCTCCGGTGTTACCAAATTTTCTGCCCATGTTTATTTTAGGAAATTTGGTTTTCGGCTAAAACGTATACTAGGCGAGTACTGGAAAGGATTCAGTAAGACTCTTTTTCTCTTTCAGCGGTTTTTAAAACTAAACTTGTTGGCGTCCTAGGGATATATAGATTTGGAAGGAATGGGCTTTATATATACAGAGAGAGCTCTTGCCTGTTGTTAAACAGAGGCATGGGGCAGGAACGACGTTCCTTCTTGGAAAGAGACGTTTGCGTAGAGAATTGAACTGGAATCTCTCGCTTCAAATTGATACACCCTCACTTTTCACTGTATATAGGGACGGTGCAAATGCTGTGAACGAAGGAATCCGATTCTGTTTCCACTTTTATATATTCTTGTTTATCTGAAAAGACGAGAATATTTTAACACTTCTAATTCTTTGATGCTACTCTACCTTTATATATATATATATATAATTGGAAATTCAAACGCAATTATTTAAATAGGGAGAAGTATACATTAAGTCGAATGAATGCTTGTATTATGCTACTCTTTTTTTTTTAAACTCAATCATCAAGATATTCATTAATAGAAAGAGAATACAACTCCATGGTCTTACAAAAATAATGAACCATGGATTAAAATGAGAATTGTATTCTTGAAGCAGAGGAAACAGCACCCTGTAGAACAAAATTCCCTACCTAAACAGAACAAAGATATCCATATACAAACAACCTAAACAGACGTAGCAATAAGAGAATCCTAAGAGACCTCAGATGAAGCACAAAAATAAGAACCTAAATGAAGGCCCAGATCTGAAGCAGCAGCAACAGAACCAAAAACCATGGACAGAAAAGTAGCCACACCACCAAACAACAGCCTTACCGACATGCATAAAACATTTCAGCCTTATCAACCCCAAGTTTTGCAAGTGAATCAGCCATGGAATTAGCTTCAGGCAACGTAGGTACGAACACAATGTTGGGAATTTTTGAACGGTATAGTATTATGCTACTCTTGAATGTTCTTTTGTCTGTATATCGTGAGAGAATAATATAAGGCTCTCTCTCTATTCCATATATTGTGTTTAATTTTGATTTTGTACAAAATTTAAGAAATTTTAACAACTAAAAGTTTATAAATAAAGAGTTGTATACTTGGAAAATGCTTTACGTCATTGTTTGATCTCTTCAGCTTTTCAAGAATGAGGTTACTTTCAAATGGAAGCATTTTGTCCGATTCCAACTTGTCGACATCATCAAGGTTAGGTCAATGGCCCTTCTGTTTCTATCTCAATTACTTTCAAAGTGTAGTTTCGTTGAACCCCTCATGACTGTCAGCAGGTAGAACAAAGATTGACCCTCGTCCTCTGACCGTTTGGTGTCACCACCGTTTTTATGCAGTTAAACATTCCATAAATACAAGGGCCACACAAATCTTCAGCCATGAAAGATCAGCAAAAATCATTATCCTGTAATATTATACGCCATGTTAGATCATGGGAAAGGGTGGCGAAAATTAGTTGTCGCATTTTTATATTTGAGAGTTTAGAGCTTTCCTCCTCCTTTCACCATATATTCTCTTATCAGTTCAAGAATAATTGCCTTCCTGGAAAGCGAATTCTTCCACTTTCCAAGGACCTAGTTTATTTAACAGCAACTATAATTGGATATTTATTATTCTATATACGTGGTATTATCATGTTGCTATTAATATGCCATTCTTTGTTATACAACCTCCCGGACAGACAGACGGTTCACTTCCTGTATCGGCGCAGACAATCGAGATTTTATCATTGCCATTGTTGAGGGATGAAGGATGAGATTTTATTTTTTTGATGGTTAAGGAGTGAGGAATCCGTAGGAGCTGGGGATCATTAATTACTGGGTTTAATCCTAATAGTAAGAGATATAGTAGAAGTTTACAGGGTTTTTGCCATCGACATGAAATTCTGGCTGAACCACGTACGAAGGAAATTGAGTTTCATGATCCGGTTCAACCATGTTGAAGAATGGCCTCATCTTGCTGTTAAGATGAGTCACAGGTTGGAAATTGTGGGAATTTAGAGTTGAAGATGTAGGAGTAGCTATGCCGTTTTGGGAAGATAGCCAAGTCGTTTCATATGTAAAGCTTTTGTCAGTATTTTACTTTTTAGTTACTAAGTTACCTTTTCTAAATTACCGTTAGGAGTTGTTATTTCTTTGCTATACTGTGTCGTTTTACTTGTGTAGCCGTTAGGCTTGTGTGGCTGTCTTGGGAATCTGAGCACAACTCCTTATGCAATATTCTTTTAGCTGTATTCTTTCAACTGTTTCTAGAGAACCAGGTGTCCTTAGCTGGTTTAAAATTTTTTTTCTTATTTCTCTCTCATGTAATCACCTATAAATACCGTTCTTTCGGTTTTTAATGAAAGCAAAAGTGCACCGTTTTGTGCTTATCATTTCTTTCTTCTTTCACGATTAGCTATCTTTTGTTCCTCTGTTCATCCATTTTTTCCAGATTACTCTGTTTTCTTCAACATGGTATCAAAGTCGATCGACGGGTCTTAAGGTTTATTTTTCTTCTTCTTTCGTCTTCATCCTACTACTTGATCTTCCTTTTACTTTTATTCATGGGCATTTCACATTAGGCCTATACTAGCAATACTTTGCAGAATATGTGGTCTTTTTGCAGTGAGGACAAGGTTGATACTTTTGCTTTTATTTTCCAGTTTTACTATCAACAGTTTTCTTATCCTTGTCTTTTCTATCAATTTCATTATTCCTTCCACCACTACCACTAACTTTAAGATTCTTAGTTTGTGCTATCAAAGAACTTTCAATCACACTTTTCTGCCTATAAGCCCTTATCTGTTCAATACCCTTCAAAGCATTTACCAATTCTTTTAAAGTAATGTGATCAATGTCCCTAGAATCTTCTAAAGAAGAAATCTTAAATTCATACTTTTCTGGAAGGCTAACCAACATTTTGTGCACCAACCTTTCCCCTGTCACAGTTTTCCCTAACAATCTCAATTGATTCACCAAACTCATCATTTTTTCAAAAAACTCCCTAATCGTTTCATCATCTTCCATCCTTAACATCTCAAATTGTCTAGACAAATTTAAACATTGAATCTGCCTAGTCCTATTACTACCAAAGAACTCATCTTTCAATTGATCTTACACTTCCTTAGGACTATTTAGATGCATAATCCTAGAGAAAATATCATAAAACATAGCATATTGTAAGCAGGACAGAGCTTTACACCTTTTTGCTTTGTCCTATTCAAACAACTGAATTTGAGCAAGAGTGGGGTTGGCATGCCATTGAACAGGGTCCTCTCCAGTCTCCACAAATTCCCATAAACAAAAAGCTTTGACATAAGACTTCATTTTTACTGACTAGATGGCATAGTTTTCACTAGTAAAAACTGGTGGAGCTGAGGTATTGAACCCGGCTGTAGCCATGAATAAAAAACCAAGTAGAAGGAAGATCAGGTAGTAGGATGAAGACGACAAAAAAAAGAAAAAGAACCCTTAAGACCCATCGATCAGCTTTGATACTAACTTGGTCATGTTAAAAAAGTGTGTAAGAACAAAAGTTCTAAGACTAATGAGAAAGTTGCAATTGCTGAGCAAGTAGAAGAGGCTGAAGAAATCTTGTTTATGGCAAAGGTTGTAGGTGACACAGCTAAGAAATCTGAGTGGTTGATTGACAGTGCCTGTTCAAATCATCTCACTAGTGATGAGAGCCAATTTACCACTCTTGACAAAAGTTATAGGGCAAGGGTGGAGATTGGGAATAGATCTTTCCTAAAGATCGTTGGTGTTGGAATAGTTGCTGTAGAAACTAAATTGGGTAGCAAGCATATTTCAAATGTATATCTTGTTCTAGAGGCTAGTCAGAACTTGCTAGGTGTTGGTCAGCTAACTGAGAGCAATTATGTTTTATTGTTCAAGAACAAGCATTGCACAATGTTTGACTCTAATGGTGATGAGGTATTTATAGTTCAAACGAGGAATAAATGTTATCCTATTAATTGGAAGAACATTGAACAAAAGTTATATGTGAGTGCTATTGATCAGTCAGAGCTGTGGCACAAACGGTTAGGACATGTTAACTACAACTCCTTGAGTTATATGGCATCCCAAGAGTTAGTTGAATGTTTGCCAAAAGTTACAAGCCTGAACATTTTTGTGGTACATGTTAGGTTGGGAAGCAAAACAGTACTGCATTTTCAAAAGAGAGGAGTTGGAAGGCTACTGACAAGTTGCGACTTATTCATTCTGATTTGGGAGAACCTATGAAAACAGAATCACTTAATGGCAACAAGTACTACTTATTGTTCATAGATGATGTTACTAGATTCTGTTTTCTGTATTTTTTAAAATAAAAGTTTGAAGCTTTCAAGAGTTTTCTGAAGTTTAGAAAGCTAGCTAAGAAGGCAAATACTTCAATTAAAATCTTTAGAACTGATAATGGGATGGAATTTACTGTTGCTGAGTTTGACTAGTATCTAGTTTAGCTTGGTATTGTTCATCAACTTATTACTACCTACAGCCCTTAACAAAATGGGATAGTAGAAAGGAAGAACAGGACTCTCATGGAAATGGCTAGATGCCTCTTGTTTCAAAAGAATTTATCAAAAACTTTTTGGGCAGAGGCTATTAACACAACCAATTATTTGCTAAATATGACTTTTACAAGAGCTGTAAGTGGTAAGACGAGAGTTGGTTTAACTATAAACCATTAGTTAGTCATTTGAAGATCTTTGGTAGTATATGCTATGCAAAAGTTCCAAACAACAAAAGAACTAAATTAGATGAGAAGAGTATTGTAGCCATTCACATTGGTTACAGTGAAGTTACCAAGGGCTATAAGCTATACAATGTGGAGACTAAGAAGATTTTTGTGAGCAGGGATGTGAGATTTGATGAAAGCTCTACGTGGGACTGGTAGAAATCACTTGTGACAAGTTCTGACAGATATACTCATAATCTTAATGTTGTTTAAAGTGAAGTTGAATCAGAAGAGGATTTAGAAGATGAAAGACTTGCAGTGAAAAGCACAAGGTCTTTACAAGATATCTATGCTAGGTGTAATGTGGCAATATGTGAACCTACTGACTATATAGAGGCTGCAAAAGACAATAGATGGATGCAAGCTATGAAACAAGAAATGCTAATGATTGAAAAGAATGGTACCTGGTTATTAGTGGATAAACCAACGGATCAACATGTGATTGATACAAAGTGGATCTACAAGACCAAGCTCAATGCTGATGGAATACTGAATAAGTTTAAAGCAAGACTAGTGGTGAAAGGATACTTTCAGATTTATGGAGTTGATTACTGGGAGACTTTTGCCCCAGTGGCAAGACACGATACTATAAGACTGTTGACTGCTTTTAGCTACTCAAGAAAGGTGGAAGATCTGGCATATAGATGTAAAATCAACATTTTTAAATGGCTATTTTACTAAAGATATTTACATTCATCAACCAGAAGGGTTCATCAAGCCAGGGACAGAGGGTAAAGTTTGCAAATTAGTAAAGGCTTTGTATGAACTGAAACAGGCCCCAAGGTCTTGGTAAAATAGAATCGATCATTTCTTATTGTAAATGGGTTTCAGAGAAGTCAGAATGAGCCCACTCTATATGTATGTAGCCAAGCAAATTCAGTAAAGGTAATTATATGCTTGTATGTTGATGGCTTGCTGCTGACTGGTTCAGATGGTAGATTTTTTACTATTTTTAAGCTCAAGTTGATGAAAAAGTTTGAAATGTCTAATTTGGGGGACATGCATTATTTCTTGAGACTGCAATTTATACAAAGGGCAGAATCCATTTGCATTCATTAGAGTAAATATGCAGTTGAATTGTTGAAGAGGTTTCAAATGGAGAACTATAAGGCTGTTGAGATTCCTTTTGCTTCCAACAGCAAGCTGAGTAAGGATGATGGAGCTTCTGAGGCTTTATGTTCGAATTATAAAAGTATCACAGAAAGTCTACTATACTTGACTGCATCAAAACCAGACTTGATATATCTTGCAAGCTTGTTGTCCAGATTTACGCAGAAACTTTCTCAAAATCATTATTTGGCAGCAAAAAGGGTTCTGAGGTATATTAAAGGAACAATCGATTATGGTTTGAGATTTAAGAAGGATAAAAGCAATGAATTGATTGGTTTCTATGACAATGACTAGGCAAGGAGTCTGGATGATTCTAAAAGCACAAGAGGCTATTGTTTTTCATTTGGAAGTGTTGTTTTCTCCTGGAACTCTAAGAAACTAAAGGTGGTTGCACAATCCTCAACTGAAGCAGAATATATTTTAGCTATTACAGCTGCAAATCAAGCTATTTGGATCAGGAAAATGTTGGAAGATTTGGGGTTTAAGCAAAAGTCAGGAACATCCTTGATGATATATAATCAATAAGCAATATCCATTGTCAAAAATCCTGTGCATTATGGCAGAACAAACCATATAAAGGTATAGTTTCATTTCATCAGAGAAGCTGTTAAAGAAGGAGAAATTTCAGTTCTTTATTGTGGTACATCTGAACATGTAGTTGATATTTTTACAAAGTGTTTAAATAATTAGAAATGTGTTTATCTAAGAGAATTATTAGGGATCAGCAAGATGAATACCAAGGAAGTGTGTTGAAGAATGGCTTCATCTTGCTGTTAAGATGAGTCATAGGTTGGAAATTGTGAGAATTTAGAGTTTAAGATGCAAGAGTAGCTATGCCGTTTTGGGAAGATAGCCAAGTCGTTTCATATGTAAAGCTTTTATCATTATTTTACTTTTTAGTTACTAAGTCACCTTTTCTGAACTATCATTAGGAGTTGCTATTTCTTTTTTATACTGTGTCGTTTTACTTGTGTAGCCATTAGGCTTGTGTGGCTATCTTGGGAATCTGAGCACAACTCTATGCAATATTCTTTAAGCTATATCTAGAGAACCATGTGTCCTTAGCTGGTTTAAAAAGTTTTTCTTATTTTTCTCTCATGTAACCACTTATAAATACCGTTCTTTTGCTTTTTAATGAAGGAAGGCAAAAGTGCACCGTTTTGTGTTTATCATTTCTTTCTACTTTCACATTTAGCTATCTTCTGTTCATCAATTTTTTCCAGATTACTATGTTTTCTTCAACAAACCATCCCAAGAATGTTGTCATGACTTTGCCCATAATGATCCCAGGTTAACCTCTAACGGGCCTTCTAAATTGACACGAAGGTGAAATGATCCTGGGCTGATGGCTTGTTGCTGCTTCAGCCCAAAGTTCTATATGAGATAGTGGATTCGTATGGATCTGCTATATATGTAAAGGTCATCATGGGAATGGTCTGCTAATCAGGATTTTTGAAATCGGGCTTTGCGTTCTGGGTAAACTTGGACGAACATCAAAGCCATCAAGGTTTTGTTTGAACAATTGTTTTGGAACCCAAAAATTAATCTTAAAAAGAAAATATACGTACCTTGCTTCTTGGAAAAAGATTTTCTGATTACGTCAATCATGGCATAGATATCGTATGGCTTTTCAATGTCTCCTTCGTTCCCTGCCGGGGGATTGAGGTGTTTTCTTCGTCTGTTTTTTGTTGTATTCTTAATTTTATGCTATTACTGATTAATAGATTTGTCTCTGTTTTTATGAGAACTTTCTACTTGAAATCACAGTCATACTTAATATTTGAAAGATAAAAACTACTGCTATATCACGTATAAATACAGATAGGAATTCGAACATACAGTAATCAGAAGCCAGCCCTTCTCAACTTCTGCATGGTTGAAGAAGCAGCAACCTATAAATACACGATAGAGACTCAACAGAATGGGATGAGTACAAATCGTGGCATTTCACCCCTTTATTGTTAGGTAGTAAACTCTAGCACTGACACTAAGGATAAAACCAAGGCAATATAGACGAAGTAAATATCACGAGATTAGACAGCTCATTAGAATCAATGGATTTGTCACCATTTCCGTCGGCCTAGCGGAGAGGTTGATTGACCCTGAAGCTAGATAGCTTAAGTTTATCTATTTGGTGGCACCATTTGACAATAATACCAGTTGGAGGGAGACAGAAATTAGAGGAAAGTTATGTACGAGACATAGCATACAAGATTCAAATACTAATTGACTTAATTATACAGCAGATCATACACTCAACTCGCAGTTACGCATGACATTTGCAAAAGCCACCAAATAAAGTTCCAAAAAGGAAAAGTCGGAAGATCGATGGAAAGAAGCACTGTTCCTGGCGGTGGCAGATTATGAGTAACTAATTAGGTAGATGTATTTTACTTAAACGTATAACCACATTCCAAAGCGTATTCAACAAGATCGTCAAACTCCTCGTCGCTAACGTATCCATCCCCGTTAGCATCAGCTTGATGAAGCCCTTGGCGAGCTCGCCAGCATGGTAGGCGAGAACCTAAGCTAGCGAAGGCCTTCCTGAGCTCTTGCTTGCTGAGACGCCCGTCCAGATTAGTATCACAGCCCTTGAATATGGTTCTCAGTTCTGTTCCAGTTAAAAGTACAGGCCCCGTTTTCCTTGGGCACTTCGGAGAGATACCCTTGGGCATATTTGAAGAACGAAGCATGTTTTGGAGTAATAAGAGGGAAATAATGTAAGAGAGACAGCTGCTTGCCTTGCCATAAAATGGTTCACTTAGCTGACGTCTATATAGAGCATTTAAGGGCCAAATGCATTTCGTTTATTTCACATGGTGCAAACGCTGTGAACGAAGGTATCCGATTCTGTTTCCACTCTTATATATTCTTGTTCATGTAAAAAGACAAGAAAACTTTGCCTCTTTGTTTGATTGCGGCAACGGTGCACAAATGGCTGCGGGTTTTATTGTCAGAAATAGTGATGGAGCGGTGGTTCTTGCTAGAGCAAATGCGTTTTACCCTCCACTACTATTTCAGATGCAGAATTGAGAGCACTGTTATGGGCCTTATTGGTTTGTTTGGAGCATAATACTACTATAACTTAAATTGAGATTGACAATAAAATGGTTGTGGGTTGGTTGATTGATAAAAATTATATGGGGGCATCTGGCATTTTAGTGGAAGATTATATTGAACTGATTAAAACTTTACAGATCCAGTTTGTATGTTTTGCTCCAAGAGAGACCAACATGGTGGCACATGAGATTGCTAAACATGCAAAAGTGATGCCAGAAACCCAAATGCCCTATGTATGTTGTATTATCATGTTACTGTTAATTTGCTATTCCTCGTTGTCGGACCTTCCGGACAGACAGAACGGTTCACTTCTTGTAACGGTGCAGACAATCGAGATTTAATCATTGCCATTGTTGAGGGATGAAGGATGAGATTTTATTTTTCTGATGGTTGGGGAGTGAAGAATCCCTGGGAGCAGGGGATCATCAATTACTGGGTTTAATCCAAATAGTAAGAGATATAGTAGTATAAGTTTACAGGGTTTTTGCCATCGACATGAAATTCTGGCTAAACCACATACGACGGAATTGAGTTTCATGACCCTGTGCAAGCATCCTAAGAACTTACGCATAATGACCCGAGACTTACATCTAACGGGCCTTCTAAATATGGGCTGCTGGCCTGCTGCTTCAGCCCAAACTTCTATATGAGATAGTGGATTGGAATGGATCTGCTATATGTAACGGTCATCCTGAAATGGTCTGCTATCAGGATTTTCGAATCGGGCTTTGCGTTCTGGGTGAACTTGGACGAGCATCGAAGGCATCAAGGTTTTAGTTTGAACAATTATTTTGGGATCCAAAAATCAGTCTCAAAAAGAAAATATACGTACCTTTCTTCTTAGAAAAGATTTTCTGATTACGTCAGTCATGGCATATATATATCGTACGGCTTTTCAAAGTCTCCTTTGTTCCCTACCAGGGGATTGAGGGGTTTTGTTGGTCTATTTTTGTTTTATTCTTTTATGATATTGTTAATAGATTTTGTTTTTTTTTTATGACGAGAACTTGTGCTTGAAATCACATAGTCATACATGATATTTGAAACATAATAACTATATCACATATAAATACAGAATCCCCTTTGCAGAGGAATTCAAACATAGACTAATCAGAAGCCACCCCTTAACTTGTGCACGGTGGAAGAAGCAGCAGCCTATAATATACGACAGAGACTCAACACAATGGGATGAGTACACTTCACCCCTTTATTGTTACGTAGTAAACTATATATATAGCACTAATACTAATACTAAAACTAACGCAATATAGACGAAGGAAATTTCGCGAGATCAGGCAGCTCCTTAGAATCAATGGATTTGTCACCATTTCTGTCGGCCTTGCGGAGAGCTTGGTTGACTCTGAAACTAGATAGCTGGGGTTTATCAAGCTGGCTGAAGGCTCTTTTCAGCTCCCCTGCATTGAGTAGATGGTCCTCATTCAGGTTGCTTACCTGGAAAACTTGCAATATTTGCTTCTCATTTTTTCGCTTCATTGCTACTTACGAAAAAACAAAAAGGTTCTTCTTAGCCAGGAGGCTCTTTTCAACACTATATTACGCAATGATATGGGGGAGTATGGCTATACGGGTATTAATAGAGCAGTAACTGTTTGTCTTTTATGCAAGGTAAGGCGAACCAGCTCTACAAACTTCTCATCAGCCTTTTTTGGACTGTTAAAGTTCTAACTTATCTTGACTGAGCTATTTGCTTCTTGAATCAAGAATAATCGGACCGGAATTCTTTGACTGCAAGTTGGCACATGTATCCGTTTGTTTGAAGTGTGAATAATGATGAACAAGGCTTGTATAAGATGAAAAATTTTTCCTTCATTTTCAACCTATATAAGTACGCACAGCATATGAAGGAAATGGAAGACACATACTAACACTTCTTTCTATTAATGAACAAAATGACTTTGCTGTTGTTGTTTTAGTTAGAAATAAAATTTTCATTAAGAAAAGCTAACATTCAGAGGATTGTGGCATCAAGTATAATTTGAGTGATTAGTTGGGCCCTTACACTCATTACATGAAAGCACCGCAATTGGACGTAGGTAATTGGATACTAAGTGATCATGGGTTTTATGAAAAGTTTTTGTTGACAGATTGCCAAGACATTTATAAAAAAGTTAATTACTTTACAGATGTACTTACAAAAATAAAAATGGATCGATTTAACATATTCAGTGCATGTTGATGATTGGATAAGTGCTGTAAGAATGGGCATAGATATATACATGTCTAGAAAATTAGGCATATTTGTTACAAGTTGTGGATAATTTGAGTGGTGATTGGGGGCCATACACCCATTTTGGTTCTCTCCAAATCCGTTTCCCCTTGCGCTATTTTCAAACCAACAAGACGGTGGAGATGATTACTTTAATTATGAATAACTGAGGGATATATTATTATGAACAATCAATTATCCTTTTATTTTTTTTCTTTTTCAGTCACTTGATCTTCCATAATTCTTTTTTTTTTTTGTCTTAAAATCTTGATTTACAAGATTAAACATTTATTTCATTGTAAAAAGGGTCAGATAGTCATGAGAGGATGCTGGGAACTCTAGACTTTATTATGGAAGGTAGAATCTTTTGTCAGATGTACAGTTATTGCTGAGATGATCCTATGATGTTATCCTCACTTCAAAGCACAACAAACCAGGATCAACTTACTTTGTTTCACCTGAGGGGAGTGTTTTTGCCTTCCTCGTGAGTTATATACAATGAAATTTCAAAAAAAAAAAAAAGGAAAGGAGTCGTCATATTATTATGAAACTAGAGCTGTAAGTTCAATCCGAGAAAAATAAAAGGAAAAACTGCTTTAACTTTATCTATTTGGTGGCACCATGTGACAGTAATACCAGTTCGAGAGAGACAGAAATTAGAGGAAATTAAGCTACGTAGGAGACATAGCATACAAGATTCAGGTACCGATTGACTTAATTATACAGCAGATCATACACTGAAGAGGAGCTACCCTTCTAGTTCCTATCTGCAGCTTGCAGTTACGCACGACCATATATTTACAAAAGCCACCAATTATGAAGTTCCAAAAAGAAAAAAGTCGGAAGATCGATGGAAAAGAGTACAGTTCCTGGCGGTGGCAGATCAAGAGTAACTAATTAGATAGATGTAGACTTAAAGGTATAACCACATTCCAAAGCGTATTCAACGAGATCATCCAACTCGTCGTCGCTAACGTATCCATCCCTGTTAGCATCAGCGTGATGAAGCCCTCGGCCAGCTCGCCAGCCTGGTAGATGAGAACCTAGGCTAGCGAAGGCCTTCCTGAGCTCTTGCTTGCTGAGACGCCCGTCCTGATTATAGTCAAAGCTCATGAATATACTTCTCAGTTCTGTCCCAGTTAAAAGCATAGGCGTCGTTTTCCTTTGGCATTTCGGAGGGATACCCTTGGATATATTTGAAGAACGAAGCATGTTTTGGAGTAATAAGGGGAAAGTTATGTAAGAGAGACAAAAGATGCTTACCTTGCTACAAATGGTTTACTTAGTTGAGGTTTATATAGAGCATTTAAGGGCCAAAAGCATTTCTGTTTATCTCACATGGTGCCACTTGAACAGAATAAAGCATTTGGTATTTTTCGAGCGTGTCACTTCTAAAATTACTTGAGCATAAAAGCATATATTACTTCACGATAGATATCCCAACTTGGTACACAAAACCCATTTGGAAAAAGGGAAGTCTCAAGGCTAGGTTGGAATATTGGTAGTATTTGATTTTCTGTTTAGGGTTTATGGAAGAACAAAATATGAACCCTTTTGAGCCTTAAAAATCCTGATATGACTATGAGACTTTCTTTTGAGCCCTTTTAATAGTGTCATAAGAGTATTTCATTTAAGCTTTTAGTTATACAATGGCAGAAGATTAAATCAAAGGTCAAGTTATATGCTTGATATATATATATATATTCTCAGAACAAACAATCAGTGTATAGCTAATGTTTTCACATAAAAGTTCATGGTCGTCAGATTTTCATTTCAAATATGAGAGGACAAGATTTGCAGGTGCAAGACCAGTCGAATGCTGTAATGTGCTTATGCCGTCTAGGGGCAACCAACCAGGAATCTCTCTAGTTTAGCTGAAGATCAGAGTTTTCTGATCAAAATTTGGCTTCAACTATTTTGAGGAAGTTTCTTATGCCACAAAATGCAGCTGACAGCCAAGTTTCTTTTCTTTTGGCACGGATTTTAGTGGCTCGTGCAACATAACGTATAAGACGCTATAACCGGATCCCAACTAAGAAGTTAAATGAAGCAGTAAACGTTTCACTGCAGAAGAAAATTTAGACCTAACTTTGAGTTGTTGGACATCAGCTTTCCATATATGAATCTTGAACAGGGGAGTTAAATTCTCTGAAACAATAATTGCTAATGAGGAACAGTCCTTAGAGATAAGTATTCGTTGGCCCAATATCTTGAAGTGATTCTAGATACTCTTTCGGACTCTTGACTGATGTCCTGTACTATTCTTAAAGTTAAAAAAGAAAAAAAAAATCCTTGTGCAACATGACAATAGATTCAAAGCAGAGGAGCAGGAAGAAGAGTAAGGTGGAAGCCGATGAGAAAAAAGTGTTTCTGATAAAGGATGTATTAAGGTTAGGTGGAATCTCTAAATACTTTCCTTTTTTAAAAGGAACAAGGCACGGCTCTTAATAGCTTTGATCAGAAAGGAATTTTACATGGAGGCAATGAAAACTCTTGAAAGCAACGCAGCATAAACTCTACAGTTTCAATGGGGTTTTCTTTGTGGACTATAATTAATCAGGATTTTTATCCAGGGATGATTTTGTTCGCCATTATTGTTTTACGTCAATTCGTTTAACTATTCATATATTCCGTTTAATTATTTGCACTTACTCGTATCGTGTTGCTGCAATCTTTGTACGGCAGATACTTATCACGACCATCACTGTGCCTCTAACAAGTAATCATTTGCATTATTATGTGGACTGAATTTGTCCTAAAATAAAGAACTCTCATCCCTGATTTCCCTGTCTTACCGTCTAAATGCAGGCAATACAAAGTTGCAGACGAATGTGGACTGTGGACTTGGGAGAATCCACCCACTTTGACTGAATTTGATCAGCAGCTAATGGTTTTTTGAACTATACTTAGCAGTTAGCACTATTGATAAAGAAACTGTACGGAGTAACAAAACAGGACATCCTAGAAAATACAGAACTAGGAGAATTCTCATACCACCTGAGATATGTACACACGGTAAGCTAACAGCACAACAAATACAGTGAGAATAAAAGCTTTCTGATCTCCACACGCTCAAAGTTCAAAGCATGATAATACTCGGATATGAAAGCTTTCCACAAGTTCTAATTGGATCTTTCTTTCTGTTTCTCTTTTTCTTTGTTTTAGTTCAACCAGGCCTTAGGCCACAGATCATTCAACAGAGATAGGTTGATTTTCGAGTTGAAAGTTTCAGATCCTAGTGGAGATGTTGGAAGATATTAAACTTTATAGCATTGAGACTTTCTTCCCGTATATCTTCAAATTTTTATTGAAATTACACAAAAAAATTTTAGTTTTCGAAATAAACACTTCATCTTAAAACTACAAACACCATTAACAAATATAATAAAAAAATTAAAATGTCATTTTATTTTATTAATTTAAAAAACTATTATTAGTTTTTTTTTAAAAAATAAAACAATAGGGAGCACTGATCGGTGCTCCCTATCTCTCCAAGAAAGGGGAGCACCGGCCAATGCTCCTAAGGGAGGAGAGCACCAGATCGGTGCTTCCTAAGGGAGCCCAATCGGGCCTCTCCAGGGGAGCTGCGGTGCTCCCCGATGGGGAGTTTTTTTTTTTTTAATTAACAAAATAATAATAAAATTATATAATTGTAATTATAAAATTAATTAAGTTAACATTATCTTTCTAATTTTGTCATGTTAACAAGTTAAAAGAAATACTAAGGATTGATTAATGACTGGACTTACACGTCCAACGAAAAATATTATACATGAAACAGAAACTCAGTTAACTACATGCTCAAACCTCTGCAGCTGCGCTTCGCTATCAGATGCAAGGCAAACTGCAGCTTAGTATTACATATATCGTAGTACTATACATATATATTACTGCATCACTACTAAATTACTTCACGGATAGCAGTACATGCGGTAGATTTATGAAGCTAATTTCTAATCTTGCCTTTGTAACGCTCCAAGGTATATTGAACAAGCTCGTCCAGCTCTGCCTCGCTGATGTACCCATCGCCATTTTTGTCAGCCACCTTAAACGCACGTTGAGCTCTGTAAGCGGGCCAACGTGATTGAAGCTTTCGGAAACCTGCCTTCACCTCTTCCCAGCTAAGCCTTCCATCCTCGTTGGCGTCACAACTCTTGAATATCTTCCTTATCTCAGCATAGTCAGCTTGCAAAGATACTGGCAAATCTTTAATATTGACCTGCACAGCTTTAAGGAAGAAGAAAACCATTTCTCTTATTGCAGCAAAACAAAAGGAAGAAAATAGAAAACACTAATTTGTGGTTGTACGTTGAAGATGACAAGAACATTTGTTATATATAGAAAAACCATTCTGCAACTTCAAGCATATTAATTTATTAATTTATGAGTCAGTAGGAATTTTTCCTTGGGTACATCAATCTAGATGTCCATGTTCAGTGTGAACCCATCTTTCCTTAGCATGTTGTTGACGGAATCAGCTACTTCTTTTGGGGAGAAGGAGGGGAGTTCCATTGAAATGAGGTAACGTCATCACCTTCTAACGTAAGAAAATACTTTGGTTTTGACGTCAGCAAATTAACTAGAAGGCTTTTAGGTCCTCACTATTCTCAAATTCTGTGATAAATTGCGAATAAATATGTACATACCTTGCTCCGAATATTGTACTTTGTTGAAAAGCTCTCTCTCTCTCTCTCTATATATA
>NC_030857.1:349811-411851 GCF_000208745.1 Theobroma cacao | reverse complement strand
ATATATATATATATATATATATATATATATATATATATATATATATATATATATATATATATATATGTATATATACCTTCACAACTTGCAAGGAAAAAGGGAAATACAGGGAATTCCACAAGATCAATAAGAAGCATGAATTAAAATCTCAAATTAGTGCTTTGATATACCAATTATTATGACTTTATTTCATACACAAAAGTAATTTCTTTTGAATATGATTTCTTATATATTCTTTTCTGTCGAATGTAGGGTTTCTTCACTTATACCCATATCAGATATCTCCTGACTTCAGCCCTTGTTTGGGATGTTCTCTTGTTATACAGTTAGTAATATTATCTTGTGAAAATAGTTTGTAGATTACTGTAGTGTTTGTTATGGATCATTCCTAACCTAGCCAGGTTTTCACCAGTAATAAACTTTCATAATATATCAAGTTGAGGCAATCTCATGGGATTACAAGTTAACCGTAGTTGTGTTTATTAACTGTATACTGATTAGCATACATTGATTGAATTACAAACAATTTATACGTTCGAAACATACAGAACTTTCTCATAAAGAAAATTGTATAGGCAATACTACATCCAAGTCAAGACACTGCAGAGGGGTTCTTAATCCAGTTTCTATCTGCTGCTTTTAAGTACATAAACTACAAGAGCAATTTTAAAAAGAGAAAAGGACCACGAAGTTTGTGCTTATACAAAGGGGAAACAAAAGATTCCCTTGCCAAATACCAAGCATACCAATTAGGTGAGGATCTATGTCTATGAAATGGTGTAACCACATTGCGAAACGTATTCAACAAGATCATCCATCTCGCCCTCGCTTATGTACCCATCTTCATTGTCATCAGCACGATGAAGCGCTCGGCCAGCTCGCCAGCTGGGGAAATGAGACCCAATGTAATTGAAGGCATCCTTCAGCTCTTGCTTGCTAAGGCGGTTGTCTCCATTTCTATCAAAGCTTACAAGTATAAGTTTCAATTGTGCCTTAGTCAAAGGCACCGGCGCACACTTAATCCTGTGGGTCTTTGGCCCCCTATTCTTACAGGCACTGCAATTCATATGGGCATTCTTAGGGGAATCTACAGCACGACGCATGTTTTGGAGTGTAGATATATAGGTGGTATGGAGGAGAAAAGCTATACAAAAGAGACTGGTTGTTTTGTGGTATACCAAAGCTTGAATCAATCAAGTGTTTATATAGGGGATTCGGAATGGAAATTTCCTCCGCATCTTCCTGCAATTCCAACTTATTTAGACTTGGAAGTCTACCGTCTGAGCCACAGGATCCAAAAGGTGAAACTGGGTTGATAGGAACAGGAAAATAAGATAAAAGAATCCGGTATTTTTCCAGTATGCCATTTCTATAAGGATAATCGGAGCAGGGAACTCTATTCTTTGCCATCAATTTTCCAACATGCATTTGAACAGAATCCACAACATATAGCTGCATAATTTTGTATCAACGTAGACTTGGAAAATTCAAAGTCTTGTGCAGAATTTTTGGTTACCCTTTACTTTTTAAGGCAAAAAGGCATAATCTAGACCAAAGTTGGATTTTTCATATTTTGAGACAAATTGATAATATATTCTACATATTAATATTTACAGATCAAACAATTACTAATTTATTTTTATTCAACTAAGTGCTGAGCAAAAACACAGGTGAACAATCTAAAATCATGATTAAACTCAAAAGCTTAAAATTAGTAGAAAATGAGTCAAGTTCATCTTTTTCAGGAAAACTACAGCACTGATCTAAATTTTAATGATCAAACGTTAATGCTGCTTGATATCCTTAGAACAAACAACGTGATATATATTAGCAGACACCAAGCAAGCAACAGGCTGATTATATACAATATGAGAGGAGACATGACCACATTAATAACATAAAGCAGGTGGAAGACCATTGGAATATAAAAGGCCTATGCATGGGGGAGAGCATCTGTTGATTTGGGGTGTGTGAGAATTTTTAAGAAGCCTACTCTTCTTGTTCTTTTTTAATGGAAAAAAGGGTGCTTTATGGTGAATAAAGAGGTAAAAGCATGGTCCAAAGATGCGGTCCAAAGATTTGGGGAATTTACTTTAATTACAGTATGATTTTCTCTAGGATATATAACTCAGCAGAACAAAGGTTTTTTTTTTTTTTTGTTGTTGGTGAAACTGGTGATAAGCATATCTCCTTGATGCATGTGATTTTATTTATGCAAAGGATATATCTTACTTTATCTGAAAGGATGCTTTGCAAAAGAATAACTTTCAGCTTGATGGTCAGTTCAAAGGCATAATTAGTTAACCTTCGCATATGAACCCAACATATTGGCTAGCCACTAAGAAAATGATAAGAACATACAAACCCCCCTCAACTCTGCCCGAATCAAATGGATTTGGATGATTATGTCTATCTGAATTAAGCTTATCTAAGTGGAAGGAGATGAGGGAGCATCCCTGGGCAGAGGGAGGATCGTAAAGGACTGGGAAATTCTGGGAAATATTTAAGTCCAAAACAAGGCTTTGTTTCACATACCCTTACACAAAATGATCAAAGGGAAAAAATACCCTTTACCACTTCTAAATCTAACAGTATGGAAATTAACATACTGCAATTTGAATCCCTTTTTGAACTAAACAGATCCCATCTAAAAACAGCGTAACAGTTTTCGTTGCCATGAAGGCATCCCATTCTCATCTCCCTGCTTTGCAAAATATAAGGCAAGTAAACATGACCACTTACAATTCGGAAATGGTTATTACTCACCATGAGAATCAAGTGTCAAGTTCACTAATTTAATGTTAGCTAGAGAAAGATAGCCAGATGAAATCTTCTTTTTGGTTTTCTTTACTTAATTCTGTTCAAAATACTTGTTCCAGTTATTAATATTTGAAGATAGACATTGCAGACTATGTTTTTATTTCTTTGGTAAAAATTACTCCAGTGAAAGGTGTAGGTCATCCATCAATCTCTTGAGCAACCATGAAAAGAAAATTACTTGTTTCTACAAGCTGCCTTCAAAGTCGAGATCAATGAGCCCGTTGCAGTGCATAGGTTGCCTTAACTTCCCAACATTCTATTGAAATTCTTCAACAATTCCTTAAAATTCTCTTGTCACCATAAAGATTAATAGAGTTATCAAAGCATTAGATATGCAAGGTAGTGATCCCAAAAGCAAAAGAAAGCATTATGTATTAGACTGAACTACGAGTACATTCAAGCAGCACTGAACAGCTTCCTCAGAGGAATATATAACAGACCACATTTGAACAATGAAAAGAAGAAAAACAGAAAAAAGCCGCTCCCGACCTTACAGTACTACTGCTGCTTTTCCAGGAACCTTACCAAGCTAACTTACAGAGCTTTTTTACAATTGGTTTTATTGTACGGTGTAACCGTGTCTCACAGCATATTTTACAAGATAGTCCAACTCGTCCTCAGTGATGTGTCCATCTCGGTTTCCATCAGCATGGCGGAGTGCTCGACCGGCTCGCCAGCTGGGAGCATACGAACCTAAGCTGTTGAAAGCATCTTGAAGCTCTTTCCTGCTGAGGCGGCCATCTTTGTTGGAGTCAAACCCTTTGAACATTTTTTTCAGATGCTCTTCAATAAAGGGCACCGGTAATTCCTGTCCGGCATGAATCCTTGCGCACTTTTTATCAACAGATTTTGGCGAATTCTGGACAATATGCATGTCTTTTTTGTTTTGGAAGTATGATATTGCTGGAGTGATGAAGTGGTTACAAGGGGAACTATAAGGAAAGGCTGTTTGCTTATAGTTTGATGGTGTTGGTGTAGCCTAGCTGGGCCTGGGGTTTAAATAAATCCTTAGATATTCGACCTTTACTGATAAGCTGCTTCTAAATATTATACTGATGGGTATATGCATGCGTTTGCATATCATGCATGTATGTATAATCTTACTATCTCTTTGTAACTTAAGCCATGACATGGCTGGGAAAAGCTTAGGTATACATAGGAGGCTACGTGTTGAGGAAGACGCAAAAGGCATCTTGGGAAGCCACATTATTGAGTTTGGGAATTTTGTTTTTCTTTATTTCATTAAAGAAATTGAAGAGAAGAACTAATGGGTAAGATTGCTTTATCCTGCATGCATATGATATATTCGATTGTATGAGGAAACAAACTGATTTGAGTGGTATATTATGAAAACTTGAATACATATAAAACTAGTTAAGCTAATTTTCAATAACATTGAGCTTTAATTTGAATAATATTTTTTTTATTTAAAAATACATGTATCCATCGTCGAGTTGAATGTATAAATGAAAAGTATAAGTCCGATCAACTTAAAAGGAAATCAGACTCTGGAAAGAGCAAAAGCTTATAAGTTGTAATATAATAATCCTCTTAAAAAGGCATTGGAAGAATTTTACATTTTCTCTACTTACAATCCATCATATACACAGCAAAATAACTAACATGTTGAAGTCCATTAATCGGACAAGATCATGACCAAGTTGTGACAAATGTTGTTTTATTCCAGCAATCTCAGAGGTAAAGTAAGAGACACATGCAAAGTGGGATTCCACTTCCTTTTAGATCTTTACCCTGGCGAAAGCTAAACATTACTGGAGTTTGGTTCTGCTGGGTCCTGCACCAGTGTTGGCTTTGCTTTCTCCACCATGGTGGAGCTTTCGCTTCCCTATGTATCCAATTTAGTTGGAATTGGTTTCTTTTTCAAACGCATATTACAATACAGTGTCCCTTCAACCCAAGATTATTGAGGTTTACTTTTTCGATCAACCTAGAGAGAAAAGAATGCTTCTGGCGTATGCTTCGATCACAATAAAGAAAACAGAGACTGAATAATGTTATTGCCTTTTTCTTTCGGTCCGGTGTATGCTTTTGTTTTCTTTCACTGTTCCAGCTCGAATTATGTTTGTTCTGTTTCTGTTAGGATAGTCTTGAATTGTGATTTAATTAGGATTGTTTAATTATAATTAAATTAGTATACCTTATAAATAGTCTTTAAATCTAGTTAGATTAGAATAACAATTTCTAATTCTATTAGGATAAGATTCCTAATTAAATTAGGATAAGGATATTGTATTTGATACTATAAAAGGACCCTATGGGTTAAAGAATAATTATCACCTAGATTTAGAGAGAGTGATTTAGGTGTACGTGGGATAAGGGTTATGAGTTTGAGACTGTTCTTGTAATCTCCTGATTTATCTCTTAGTGAATTTTTCTCTGTTGTTGTGTCCGTGGACGTAGGTCATCAAAAGACCGAACCACGTAAATTCTTGTGTTCTTGTGGGTGTGCTTGATTTCTTTCTTTCTTTATTCTATTGATTGGGTTAGATCTTGGGCAATTCTTTAGAGACAATTCCGCAATTTCCCAACAAACTGGTATCAGAGCTTCAAGGTCTTGGATCAATCTGAATCTCGCTATGGCAACTTCGTCGACCAAGTATGAGATTGAAAAGTTTAATGGAAGAAACGATTTCAGCCTGTGGCGTGTTAAGATGCGCGCATTGCTAGTGCAACAAGGACTGTTGAAGGCACTGAAGGGAAAAGAGCATCTTCCCTCGAATTTATCTGATGGTGAGAAAGATGACCTTATGGAAAAAGCACATAGTGCTATTCTCCTTGCTTTGTCTGATGAGGTGCTAAGAGAAGTCACGGATGAAGAATCTGCTGCTGCAGTGTGGTTTAAACTCGAAAGTATTTATATGACCAAGTCCCTGACGAATCGGCTTTATATGAAGCAACGATTGTATACTCTCAAGATGAGTGAAGGTACGTCCGTTAATACCCACATTGATGAATTTAATAGAGTTATTCTTGATTTAAAGAATATCGATGTTAAAATTGAGGATGAGGACCTAGCCCTAATTCTTTTATGTTCTTTGCCTCCATCGTATGAAAATTTCGTGGATACTATGCTTTACGGCCGAGACACTCTCACTTTCGAGGATGTAAGGGCATCTTTAAATTCCAAGGAATTAAAGAAGAAAGTTGGTGGTATTCGGAATGAAAATCAAGCAGAAGGTTTGGTTGTAAATAGAGGTAGAGGTAAAGAGAAAGGCTTAGACAGAAAAGGTAAATCTAGAGCAAAAGGGAAAACTTGCTGGAATTGTGGTCAGAAAGGGCATTTTCGTCAAGACTGTATCAAATTCAAGGATGATGAAAAGTTTAATAAGTCTGAGAATACTGCAAACGTGGTTGGAGATGACTTTGATACTTTTGAGGAAACTGATAATGTTCTTGCAATTACTAATTGTAACCTGATGGATACATGGATCTTGGATTCGGCTTGTTGCTTTCATATATGTCCTAGGCGTGATTGGTTTACAACTTATCAATCTGTTAATATGGGCACTGTACAATTAGGAGATGATTTCTCTCTCTCAGTTGTTGGAATTGGCACAATTAGAATCAAGATGTTTGATGGTATGGTAAGAACACTTGAGGTAAAACATGTCCCTGACATGAAAAAGAATTTAATATCCTTGAGTTTGTTAGATAAGAAGGGCTACAAATATAGTGGCCAAGATGGTGTCTTGAATGTATCTAAAGGAGCCTTAACTATCATGAAGGGCAAGTTATCCGGTGACCTTTATTGTCTAGTGGGAAACACGGTCATTGAAACTGTTTCTGTGGTCTCATCTAATGATCCTGAAGATGATGTAACACGTTTATGGAATATGAGATTTGGTCATATGAGCGAGAGAGGGATTAGAAAACTAAGTAAGCATAGTTTGCTGTGTGGTCAAAAGAGTGGAAAGCTAGATTTCTGTGAGCAACATAGAGTGAAATTTAGCACTAAAACTCATCAAACCAGGGGTACAGTAAACTACATCTATTTAGATTTGTGGGATCCTTCTCCGGTGGTATCAAAAGGTGGATCATTATACATGTGGATCTTTATTGATGATTTTTCAAGAAAGGTGTGGACGTATCTTCTAAAGGCTATGAGTGAAGTGTTAACCACCTTTTTGCATTGGAAGGTATTGATCGAGAAGCAGACTAAGAAAAGGATCGAGAGCTTTCGAACAAACAAAGGTTTGAAATTTTGCAAAGGTGAGTTTGGTCTATTCTACAAGAATGAGAAAATCGTTAGACATCGCACTGTCGACAAAACACCATATCAAAACGATATTGTAGAATTGATGAAGAAAACACTTTTGGAGAGAGCAAAATACGTGTTCTCAAATGTTGGCCTAACCAAAGTATTTTGGACAGAAGCTATCAACAAGGCTTGTTACTTGGTAAATCGGTCTCCATCAACTGCAATTGAATTTAAGACTCCCAAGGAAGTTTGGTCTGGTAAGCCTGCTGATTATTTTATATTGAGAGTATTTGGTTGTCCTGTTCATGTTCATGTGAGTGATGGTAAACTTGAGTTGAGGGCGACAGAGTGCATATTCCTAGGCTATGCATATGGGGTGAAGGGTTATTGGTTGTGGTGTACTGATTGTAAGTTCCCCAAGTTTATGGTGAGTCGGGATGTTACCTTTGACAAGTCTGCATTACTTTGTGGGATAAAGTCTAGAATTGCAAACACATCAGACCAAGAAGTTGGCAAGCAGGTGGAGCTTGAAATCAATGCTCTTGTGACAGTGCGAGATGATAGTGAAATCCAGAAAGAATTGCAAGAGGTACAAGAATTGGTATCTCAACGAAGCATTACTTGTATTGATGGTGATTTTGATTCTTATGTTTTATTTGTGGAAGTAGAGATTGAAGAGCCTTACTTTTATCATGAGAAAATTATATATGTCGAGTCTTCTAAGAAGATTGAGTCTCTACACTGGGATCAAACATGGGAGCTTGTGAAAACACCTAAAGTTACTATTGAAGTTGGCTTAGTGTGTGAAGGAGGTGCAAACATTAGTCGTAATGTGGTTGGCTTCTCCAAATCAGATTTTGCTGGTGATCTAGATAGTAGAAGATCTCAAACGGGGTATGTGTTCACTCTCTCAGGATCTGCAATCAGTTGGAAAGCAGTTCTTCAATCAACCTTTGCTTTGTCTACAACTGAAGCTGAATATATGGCTGTGACCGAGGCAGTGAAGGAGGCTTTGTGGCTTAAAGGCTTGGTTAGTGATCTTGGTTTTGAACAAACACAAACAGTTGTGTTTTGTGATAGTCAAAGTGCTATACATTTGACTAAAAATCAGATGTTTCATGAGAGAACCAAACACATCCAAGTCAAGTGTAACTTCGTTCGAGAGATTATTTCTAAAGGTGAGATTGTAGTAAAGAAAATAGCTACAGATGAAAATCCGGCAGATATGCTAACTAAGTCAGTTTCTGGGATAAAGTTCAAGCATTGCTTGGACTTGATCGGTGTTCGTAGTGCTTGAGGCCCATTGGGGCAGTGGCGGTGTCGACAGAGATTGGTTCGTAAGGTGGAGCTTGGTGAATTCAAGCCTAAGGTGGAGATTTGTTAGGATAGTCTTGAATTGTGATTTAATTAGGATTGTTTAATTCTAATTAAATTAGTATACCTTATAAATAGTCTTTAAATCTAGTTAGATTAGAATAACAATTTCTAATTCTATTAGGATAAGATTTCTAATTAAATTAGGATAAGGTTATTGTATTTTGCACTATAAAAGGACCCTATGGCGTTAAAGAATAGTCATCACCTAGATTTAGAGAGAGTGATTTAGGTGTACGTTGGATAAGGGTTATGAGTTTGAGACTGTTCTTGTAATCTCCTGATTTTTTCTTAGTAAATCTTTCTCTGTTACTGTACCCGTGGATGCAGGTCATTAAAAGACCGAACCACGTAAATTCTTGTGTTCTTGTGGGTGTGCTTGATTTCTTTCTTTCTTTATTCTATTGATTGGTTAGATCTTGGGCAATTCTTTAGAGACAATTCCGTAATTTCCCAACAGTTTCTTCAGCTGGAAATGTACTGTTCATCATTATTTGTCTTCTTCAGGAGTCTTTGGTCTGGGTTGACTGCAAACCCCTTTTGTGGACTTAATTTGGCTGTGTTCTTCTTGCTTTTGGGTATCTGGTTTCATGTCTTATGACCGGCCAGCTCTTGTACTTGATAAAATCTTACTTGATTGAGCTAAAAAGGAAAAAGAAAAACAGAGGATACATATTACGTACTAACATATATATTTCTCATGCTAAACTGTACATATATCCAACTACTGATCCATTACAGTGGTAGACCTACAAATACACAAACCTACTCACCACACCAGAAAACATCTAGAAAACAGAAAGAGAAGACAGGCTAAGATGAATATACACAAATTAAAATACATCATCTTAGCCTAGGGGGAGAAAACCTATTTTATATCTTCCCCTCTTTTCTGGCCAAAAGCAAAGTTAGCAAGCCCCTTCTACTCTAGTCTACAAGTAGCTAGCGAAACCATTTTACCTCTTGTAACTACGGATGGTCTATTTGAAAATGTAACCACGTTTCAAAGTATATTTAACAAGCTTCTCAAACTCGTCCTCGCTGATGTACCCATCTCCGTTGGCGTCCGCATGCTGTAGCGCTAGCCATGCTCGAAAGCCAGGCATACGCGAACCCAGACTGGCAAAGGCGTCCTTCAGCTCTTGCTTGCTAAGACGGCCATCTTTGTTAGCATCAAAGCGATTAAAGATACCCCTCACCTGATCCTCAGTTACAACCACTCCTACACGCTTTATATCTGTGCTCACAGGCTGCCAAGGAGCCCTTGGGCATGATTTGTCTATGCTTTTAGGAACAGAAGCGTCCTTTGAAGTCATTGAACCTAGAAAGTGGACCATGATAAAGGAAAGGAAAGGAAAGGAAAGTAAGATACAAAGATCAAGTGAACTATCTGAAACACAAAAGAAAGGCTAAGGAAAAGATTGTTTTTGCTCTCTGTGTTGTGGATGTACAGGCAGGATATGGATATATAGTCCTTAAAAGTAACACTGCCCAGTTGCCCCTTCAAAATAGTTTTCGGAACTGAAGTATGGAATAAAGGACAAAGTATCTTTTCTTTACGTAGAAAAGGTTAATTAACAACTTGATTATCATTATAGGAGTTGGAAGAACTTAGCCGCAAGGCAAATATCTTCTTTTTTGTTGATGAAAGGATTAGTAAATAAAATGAAATTCCATCCATGGAAAGCCAAATGAGTTTGTAACTAACTAAAAGAGGTGTGTTCATTCCTATCTAATGGGCCAAATCTTACACGTCCCAGAGCAAAGATTTGGGCGTCAAATATAATTCAATATCACTCACTTAATACTAATTAAGTGATACTGTATAAGTATTATATATCGTTAGTACATTAAATATTAACGATGATTAAATTAATATATTCTTTATTTACCTTCTAAGAGAATTTAATTAATGTTCATTTTAACTTTGACTGAAACTTTTGATAAAGTTTCCCTAAATACTTATCTGGATAAATTATTGCTAATCATGTGCTATAGTAATAGTAAATCTTTTTCCTATATAATAATCTATTGCTCATACTTTCTCTTATTTAACAAATTAAAGGAATATACGTGAAACAAATGATTCCATACTCAATTTATTAGTAATTTTCTTGAGCATTAAGAGTCTAAAGTGCGTATTGAACCACGCTTTTATCACAGAATCGGACTGGGTCAAGTAATCTAATTTGGAAACCTTGAGTGCCACTTGCTGTGAAAGATATATATAAAATTGCCTTTCTCATATTTAGAACAGAGAGAGAGAGTAATCAGTAGTCTAAACCTCGAAAGAAAGAAAAAAGCAACTGCTGCATTGAAGAGGTGTGGAGTGCTAATCCACACTGTGTCTCACATGGATCTTCATGCCCTTTGTGCAGAACTTCATACATTTATACGAAGGGATGCTAGCTTAGAGATATATGCACAAGATATTGTTCTATTTTGGGTGAATATGTACTACATAACTCTCTAATAACAGTAAACAGCTAGCCATGCATATATACACAATAGCAAGTACTGCTACATATAGTAATAGTCTTCGGTCGGGTTTAACTATTAATTCCATAAAATAAAATATGTAGCTAGCTAATATAAAAACCCCATCTGGTGGTGGCGTATCTGACGAGTTCATTTATCTCTTCATCGCTGATGAATCCATCTCCATTGGCGTCTGCATGGCGGAGGGCTCTTCCAGCCCTCCAACTACTGAAGCCAAGGCCTAAGCAAAGGAAGGCTGTCTTCAGTTCATTCTTGCTTAGCCGGCCATCTCCGTTGCTGTCGTATCTCTTCAGCAGACCCCTCAGCTGCTCCTCTGAGAGGGGTAAGCTTGGGCTACTTCTTGGACTCCATGCAGGCATTGTTTCTAACCTTAGCTCTATCTATGCAACCGGTGTAAGTGATAACGCAGTAGTATAAAACTAGTGGCAGAGTAGCTTAATTCTATAGTGAAAATTAATCAGAGATTATGAGATAATGAATGATGATTAATCATTATCTTTTACTCCCCCTCTTTTTGAAGTATACATAATAGGAGGAGTCAGCTTTACTAAAGGTTTAGACGTTGGAACTCCAAGTCTTGGTCAAGGGCAAAAACTTTAACTAACTATGGAAGGTACAATTCATGCTAATAAAGCAGGTGTTAGCCGATTAATTCAATGCAAAGGTTTCTTTTCTTGTTTGTGTTGGTAACCTCAGATTCTCCTTAATCTACTTAGGAAGCTAAATAATCAATTAAAATATAAATTATTATATTATTATTCATAATTATTCTTTTTAGGAGTTACAACGTAATAGTAGCTAGTAGAAATTCTTTTCAAAAATTTGTCACTTTGGGTTAGCTAAACTGATTAAAAAAATAAAGTTTAATTAGAAGAAAATTTCAGATTCAAATCGTAATATTCCTCCCGCCCTTTTTTCTACTAAAAGAACATGAATTTCAGCATTGAGTACTACAAATAATTTAACAAGAACAAATCATATCATTTCAATTAGGCTTAGCTTTATCATGTCTTCACTTGTTCTGAACATCATGATAGTCTTTCGGCTAGCTAGCCTCCAAAAGGTAAGGAAAAGAATATTTATGCAAGATTTGAATATATGCATATATGTAAAGAATAAACAGTGATCGGTGGGGCTCTAAAGACAAAAGGGTATAGCTTCGCTTGTGCTCTTTAAAGATAGCAGAAGGTGCATGTCTTCCCCCCAAATACTATGCATAGAATAATGGATGGTGAAGACCGGATGGCCGGCGTGAATAAGAGATTAAACCCGAGCAGCAGTCCTCATATGTAAGAGAATATCCATGATAAATATTAGGTTTTGGTTTCTTTTATTCATTAGTTAAAAATGAGCTAGCAAGATAAAATGCCCACATAATTAATCATGAAAATTCCAAGCAATTTCGATTCCCAACCGATTATTGAATGACTAGCTGGCCTTTGGGGATTAGCCCTGTGATCATAGGCCAAAGTATATGTTTTTTTTGCCAATTTGCTTCCTTTGTTTAATCTTTCTCTATGGCAATATCTTACAAGATATTATAAACCCTGACACAAAGCTAGACTACGTAGCTCGAGCTCTTTCCAGATTAACAATTAGCTGGCCCGTTTTCTTGAACTAGTGTGCATCAGAATAAAAGTAGTGATGAAGAAGATGGTCTTTTGGAGTAGGGGACAGGAAAAGGAGTCGGGAAAGTGGGCATGAAGAAGACAGGCCCTCGTGAAGGGATCTTAACCAAACTCCCTCTCGTTAATTCGTTGGTGGTTGAAGAATAAAGAGAACACAGTCCAACTCACATACAAATCCCTTTGAATAATTATATATTCCAGCTGGTGTCGTGTCAAAGATCGGTCTTCTACAAGATTAATCTGATAAAATATTCCTTCCTATAAGTAAGAAGACATGCAACAACAGATATATATATATAACACTAGTCGCTTTCACTATTAATAATAATGCAAGTGAATTTATTCCGTAGTCCCACGTCAGTGTTGATCTAAAGACTCAATCTATTTATTATCAAATTCATATGAATAAGAGAAACTGACATTGAAAAATCTATTCGTTGGACTTTAATGGGCTTTCCGTTTTGAATAACTTTTCAAACCCAATGAAAGCATCTATGGCTACTCACCTCAGCCCAACAAATTTGGTCTAAAATTGGGCTTAAACTGGGCTAAGCCCAGTAATAACTGCCGAATACGAAGCTGTTAACTTATTAGGCAGCGGAAAACAACCGTTAAGGAAAAACATTTCAAGCCCTTAACTCAATTTTTTATTTGTTTTTATTTTTCAAAGAAAAATGGAATTCCCAAAACCTCCGTTTCCCTCGAACCCTCTCTTATCCCTCTCCACCTTCATCCACCGTCTCGGCGCCGAGCTCGCCACCCGCCTCCACCACACCAACAGTCTTGTCGGCAACGTCGCTCTTGGTTTCTCTCCTCCAGCGGCTTACTATCATCGTCCGCTTTTCGCGTCGGTCTCTCAGCCGAAGGCTGCAGCTGCCACCTTGAGTCCCGAGCAGGTGTCCAAAACCCTAGCCGGCACCGCCGTTTATACAGTGAGCAACTCCAACAATGAGTTCGTGCTTATTTCTGATCCCAATGGACCCAAGTCTATTGGCTTGCTTTGCTTTCGACAAGAAGACGCCGAGGCATTTCTCGCTCAGGTTAGTTAAATTTTTTAAATTTAGAGCAAAATTCGAAGCTTTTACTGTTCTTTAGGTTGATTTTGTTTCATTTTGTTGTAGGTTCGATTACGGAGAAGAGAGCTGAGAAGTAATGCTAAAGTAGTGCCTATTACACTTGATCAGGTGAATTTCTTTTTTCTTTTTTACTTTAATTACTGGTTTATCATTTATGCTATAGAAATAAGAAATGTTAACTCAAATTGGATTAGAAATAACAGTATTAATTTTTTTTTTCTTACTGGTTTATCATTTATGCTATAGGTGTATTCACTGAAGGCAGAAGGAATTGCATTTCGTTTTCTACCGGATCCAATTCAAATAAAGAACGCATTAGAGGTTAGTGTTTCGTGCAAGGGCAAATAGATTGTGTTTATAGCTGTTTTCTTGCAAGAATTTTTAAGGCAATGAAGAAAAAATTTAAATAAAAAAAAAGGAGGTTTCATGTAGGAATAAGAGACAGATTGTTGGGTGTTAATTTTTACGTGGATTGGATGTTGGGTGCTTAGCCAAGAAATGGATTAGACCTCAGCTACAATACTTAAAATGGAGTTGTTACGACTTACATTGTTCATTCTTGAGTTAAGATGTTATCTTTCTTAGCTGGACAATCTCACACTATTACTCACAATTGCTTTTCATGCTAATCAGCTGAAAGCTGCTGATATCAAAAGTGGGTTTGATGGAGTTCCTGTTTTCCAGGTATGCTATTTTTTTATTAAATACATATGATGTCGTTGAGAGCGGAAATATGGCTAAAAAATGTTCTCAGTTTGAATAATTCGTTCATTTAGTATCATCTACAAAGCATCACATAAAGGGCTACCAAAAGCTTGCTTATGCATGTTTATGGTTACTCTGTGGCTGCGTTTTTTATTATCGATAGAAGTTATTAGGTAATTAGCAGTTTTTTCTGTATTAGCAATAGAGCAAAAGGGTAGAGACTCTTTCTTATTGTTGTTGTTAAATAGGGAACCATGCCCAACATATTTTTAATCTGATGATGAATCAGAGAATTTGCTTTCTTCACAATTTCTTAAATATATTGCCACCATTGATGCTGTTTTTTATAGTAGTAGTGCATGAAGCAGCTGAGCTGTGATAATAATTTATGTTACCAGAATTAAATGTTAGGTCTCACTTTTTTGTGTTGAATGTCTGTGTTTACAGTCTGACCTTCTTGTTGTGAGGAAGAAAAACAAGCGTTTCTTCCCAATATATTTTAATAAGGTTTGCTTGATCTATCAAGTTGTTATAGATGCTGTTTTCTTGTTCAGTATGCATTTAAAGATAGTTGTTAAATGTAACTTAGTTTCTTTTGTTTGCCTTGTTATTGTACAGGAAGACATAGAAAAAGAACTGTCAAAGGTTTCAAGGGCATCAAGAGGAACTGGTCTTTCTCAACATATCATGGTATCATATATATATATAGGCATTCAAATGTATATACATGCATGGATGAGTGATTGCATGTAGATTTCCTCTGCTCTTCTTTTCTAGTACTATATACACATCACTGCCCCCCACCCCAATACTTTCAATGGTTCCACCTTTCTAGTACTTGCTTTATCAATGGAATGATTTTCCTTTTTGGCGTTTCTTTTCTTTGCATTCATTTGATCTGATCTGTTTGAGCAGGTTGGAAGCTTGGAAGATGTTCTAAGGAAAATGGAGGTATAGGGTCTGATTGCTAAGTAATTGTATTTAGCATGAAGGATATGGAAGCTGATTGTTCCTCTTTGGTTTGATGCAGATGAGTGAGAAAAACTCGGGCTGGGAGGATCTAATATTCATTCCACCAGGTAAAAGCTATTCTCAACACATCCAAGACGTGGTGAAAGTATGAGGCGGTGTGCATCTTACTTCCGACTGTCCATTTGATAGCATCAAAACAGCAATTACATCAACTCGAAGCTCTTGAAGTCTATTCGGGATGGGAGAGAGAATTTATGGGATAGGAGTGAATTGGCTCTGTCTCTGTAACTCGATATCCAATGGGTCTCCATATGTCACCCCGAAAGAAAAAAAAAAGAAGGGAAAAGGAAAAGGAAAACCTAGCAGTTGCAGTGATTGATATGCACCCATACTTTTGAATGAGTTAATAGCATTAATCTGTGGAAATGGTTTTGGTTGATACCCACAACTACCAGTGAGAATTAATAGTCAAATGTTTACAAAGATAATACTCTTGACTTTTAATCATCAATGTTGGATTTCTTCATCTTGAAGGAAAGAGTTTTAAAAAAGGCAACAGGGAATTTATTAGCTCATTGTTTGCAAAGATGGACTCTGAATTCCCATATAAATGAACTGCAATGTAAACAGACCAAGGCCAAAGTCTTTCTAGTAATTATGGTCCCTGCCTTTTTTCCCCGATCTCCCTATTGATTTGTTGGTCATGTTAATTTACTCATGTTTGGTCTGAAAAACATAAGGCAATAGCACACATTGGCCTAAGACATAGGCCCCGCTCTCCAACACCCAGTTTGTAATTATCAACAATCTGATAGTTCACCGTTCATTTTGGCGTTGGTCGTGTACTAGAATGTCTTTGAAATCATTGCGGATGAGTTGTGATAATACCGATGACCAACCTAAATCCTGATTGAATCATCACACATCATTATTATTGTTATTGTTGTGGTGTAATTTTCGAATAAATGAAATAAGAGGTACAAATTGCAAATAAGAAGGCAAGATATTGGTAGAGCCTGGCATATTCCTGTAACGGCTAAAAGGGGCGTTTCATTGCATGTAGGAAGTTGACAGGGCAACTAAATAGTTGGTGGGAGGCCAGCTTAACTACCCATTATGGAAGTAAATTCCCCATTGATAATTTGTTTGCCCTAAACAATTTCTCATGAAAATATCACTTTACTTTCTTGCCCCCCTTGTCTTTGGCTCGCTTTTCTTCATGTGTGAAACTGTAGCTAAAAGAAACTTGACAAGAGAATTATACCCTTTTAGCGTAAAGTTGGACAGTAAAAAGAAGAAAAGTTAGGGAAGCGGTTGGGCTCCTTTTGCTGGTGGGGATTTGTGTATATGATTATATGCTTCATTTGGAAAGAAATATGTACAGGGTATTGTTGGGAAGTCAGGGGAAATTTTCTACAATATATTAGCACCAAACAGCATGGGATTTGGGGTAGACGGTCAAGCTTTATTTGATTCCGACCTTCTTGTCTCAAAGGGAAGGAAACGACAGATGGAGCTTTATAAATGGTCCGGCTTCAATTGAGTTTTACTCTAATTTCACTCTCACTTAAGCTCTCTAACCACTACACCCTTGAAATCCTTTAAATTTCTAATCATAATTCGTATTATTGTACTTTACTTTAAACTATAGGCAGTTGTTATGATAATTTATTATCTCTATATCTATATATTTTGAGCTTGCATTGAGGTAGGACACCTTTGCTTAAGGATGGGTGAAGGACTTGGTCTTCAGAAAATCATCAAGGCCACTCCTTCAAAAGCTTTGGTTATTAGAATCAACCTGGTTTTTCTTGCCTTCTTTCTGGTTATCTATGCATCTCTTCTCTTGCGCCCATCTTCTTCGGTCTATTTTGAGAATGCAGCATCGCTTGTTAGATGCTCCTTGGGTGAGTGTCATCACAAGGTAAGGTGAGCTGGCTCAGTTTCAATATTGGTTCCTGAATGCAAAGTAGATGTTTCAGGAAGATTTGTTTGTCTGTTCTCTGATATAATATTTGGTGAACGTGATTTTGCTTTAGGTGGAAAAAGGGGTGAAGATGGAGGCAGTTCTGGAAGAGAATGAAGCCCGAAGTAAACGAAAGCCTAAGACGAATTTGACCAAGTTAGAGGTGCCAAGGTTCATTGATGAGATTGGAGGAGGATTGAAGATTGGGATGGTGAACTTCGAAGATGAGGATTATAGTGAATGGGAAACACATGGTGAAACAATTCCAATCCTTTTCGAGCGAGTCTCGGAGCTTTTCGAATGGCCAGACCTGTTTCCTGAATGGATTGATGAAGAGGAAGAAATTGATGGGCCAAAGTGCCCTGAGATACCAATGCCAGACTTCAGTAAGTACGATAGCCTCGACTTGATAGTGGCAAAACTGCCATGTCAGTACCCAGAAGACGGATGGGCTAGGGAGGTGTTCAGGCTTCAAGTTCATCTGATAGCAGCTAATCTGGCAGTTAAAAATGGGAAAAGGGATTGGAATTGGAGGACAAAAGTGGTGTTCCTGAGCAAGTGCAGGCCAATGCTAGAGGTGTTCCGATGCAATGATTTGGTGAAACAGGAAGATGAGTGGTGGTACTATGAGCCGGAAGTAGCAAGATTAGAACAAAAAGTTTCCTTGCCTGTTGGTTCTTGCAAGCTGGCTTTGCCATTATGGGGACGAGGTATGACTCGTTTAGCTCTGTTCTTTTTTGAAAAAATTAACCGCGCCAGGTAGGGGTCGAACCTATGACTTTCTGCTTAGGAAACAGACGCTCTATCCACTGAGCTACAGGCGCTAGAAGATGAAAAGCGTTCTGTTAAATTTTTACTTAATATATACTTCAAAGTTATGATTACCTTTTCCCTGCAAGTGGTTGAAAAACCAAAGTTGGCACACGAAAACGAAATAAGGGAAAAACATGTGTGGTTAGGAGAGGAATTACCTAAAGAGTAGCTGGTTTATTGATGCTGATATTAGCAACTTCCAAATTAATTGACTTTGCTTGCTGAGAAAGTCTAGATGGAGTAGTTATGCTTTTGTCGTCTTTTGGCAAATGCTTAGCGTCTAAACTTAAGCAGCCGGCGGCACTGCCTGCTCCAAATAAGAATCCCATGTTGTACTTGTCTTCATTAGTTAGGAATGACTGCATAACCACAACAAATGGGGGACCTACAGCATCTCAACTTTGATATATCATCATATTTTTCTTTGTTTACTAAAGATATTCTGAATCTTATCTTGCAACAATAAATGAATTTAACTAGCATTAGATCCAGTTTAGTGATGATTCAAGATATGTGGTACATTTATCTAAGCACTAAGTAATTTGTGAACTTGTGATCATTCCAATTATTCACTATTAGTTCATAACAAGAAGCAAATGAATGAATTTTCAGGAATTGATGAAATATTTGATGCCTCCAAGATCGAACAGGCGTCAACGACGGTCAAGCGTGAAGCCTATGCCACGGTGCTGCATTCTTCGGAAGCATACGTCTGCGGTGCCATAACACTTGCCCAAAGTCTCGTAAAAACCGGTACCAAGCGCGACCTCATCCTTCTTCTGGACAAGTCCATCTCCGAACCAAAGCGCGACGCTCTCAAGGCAGCCGGGTGGCAGCTCCGCTTCATCAAAAGAATCCGAAACCCCAGAGCTGAAAAGCACTCCTACAATGAATACAATTACAGCAAGTTCAGGCTCTGGCAGCTTACGGATTATGACAAGGTCATATTCATCGATGCAGACATCATTGTTTTAAGAAACCTTGATCTCCTTTTCCATTTCCCTCAAATGACAGCGACAGGCAACGACGTTTGGATTTTTAATTCGGGCATTATGGTGATCGAGCCATCAAATTGCACATTTCAACTTCTAATGAACAAACGTAAAGAAATATTCTCGTACAATGGAGGGGACCAAGGTTTTCTCAATGAGGTGTTCGTTTGGTGGCATCGTTTACCACGGAGAGTGAATTTTCTCAAGAATTTTTGGTCCAACAGCACCATTGAAACTGGTTTAAAGAACCAGCTTTTTGCAGCTGACCCACCAAAAGTCTATGCGATTCATTACTTGGGATTAAAGCCTTGGCTTTGTTACAGGGACTATGATTGTAACTGGAACATAGGGGACCAACGTGTTTACGCCAGTGATGTGGCCCATCAGAGATGGTGGAAGTTTTATGACTCCATGGACGAGAAGTTGCGGCAGTTTTGTGGGTTAACAAAGCGGAGAAAGATTGACTTGGATTGGGATAGAAAAAAGGCTGGAGAGGCAGGGTTGAAAGATGAGCATTGGAGGATCAATATTACGGATTCAAGACGTTGGAAAAAGAATTTGATCCAATAGAATTTGTGCATGTTCCTTCCTTCCTTTCTTTCTTTCCTTCCCTTTTTGGGATGGATCTTTTTGCTTCCATTGTAGAACACATTACCAGCTGTTTCCCAAGTAATTTATGTGTCGATAGTTAAACCATATTGTATCAGACATTGGTCACAGCCTTACAGGTTACTGTCTGTACAATCTTTTGCAGCAGAAAATTTACTCTCTGCTCCTTCCTTAATTATCTTATCCCTGTGGGAATTTATACTTGCTTTCGCCATGTTTTTTCAAAACAAAGAAGTTACCAACATCTACTTTTGCCAGTGATAGAATCTAGAAAGTAGAAACATCAGGGACAAAAAATTCCCATCTGAAGTTCAAGGTAAGGTAATCAGGTTTAATATATTAGCTGGAAGAAAATATAAATGGTGTGATTGTTTTCACATGCAAGTTTCAGCCATTTAACAAAGGACTCCAATTGCCAACGATGGAAATGCATACCAAAACCCAATCATTTACTGCAAATATAAGTTTATTAATAAGGTCCCTTTAACGAACTGCTCTCTGGTATATATATATATATATATATATATATATATATATATATATTATNCTGTATATATATATATATATATATATATATATATATATATATTATATTCTCTTTGATTTGCTAGTCTCAACCACCTGAGAAAATGGTCCTGAAAGCAGTGTCTCAAGAGATTTGATTATAGGGTGCAAGGCAAGAATTAGAGAGCTGATGGTGATGAATGAATGAAATGTGATATGAATGTTTGGTTGAGAATATTTCTGTAGGTACACCTAACGAAGCCGTATATATTTAATTTATATGGAAAAGAAAAAACTTGAAGCCTAATGCATGTGAGAGAAGTAGTGTAGATGCTTTCTTAAAGAATAGTCACAATCATACACGCATTTGCAAAACCAAGTGTGTATGTACATCAGCTTAAACGTCGGAAGGACTTGACTCTTGGACCCTTGGTTGGGTCGATGGAGGGGATAGCCATGGAGGCAGGTAGGGCCTGGCCTGCTGATATTGTTGGGCCTGAAGAGGCAAAAGGCGCCCAAAATAGAAATGTCCTCTTTCCCTGTCACAGGTAGACTTGATAAAATGAATCTGACCCATTAGATCAATTTATTTGTTATTAACAATGAAATGGGTTGGGTTTTGAAAATTTAAGTTTATATTAAAATCAAGCTTAAATGGATCAGCCCATCTAGTCAATGAGCCGGGATGGGTCGAGACAAGTTAACCCTATGAGTCAAAAGTAAAAAAATAAATTAATAATTTTATATATTTAATTATATAAAATTAATAATTTAATTATCAATAGTATTGCTTATTTTATATATTTCAATATCTTTAATATTTACTTATCAAATTAATAATTTTAGTTTAAATTAAAATTTATTATCTCTTTTTCTTTTATGACCATAAATATTATATGATAAATTGGTAATGATTCAAACCTTGAGATATAATTACTGTCTAAGCAAGATTTAAATGTTTTACTTAGGGATTGAGGACGATATAAATGAATCTTAAAGTTTCTATTATTTGGTTATATACTTATATTTATGAGATGGTAGTTGGTATTAATGATTGAAACTTTATTTATGTAATTTATTTATTTATTTATATTTGATGTAATTTATTTGTTTGTAATATGTTTTTATTATTTAATTTATAAATTAAATCATAAAACAATTTTGAAAAAAAATTTATCAGGTGGATTTATAAAAATATTTTTTTTAAAAAAAAAGTAGACTAGTTCAACCCCACTTATGGACTAATAAAAGATGGACTAGACTGGAGTTTTGATGATTTATGTGAAAAATAAGTTGACTCGATTTTTCAAAGACTTTAGCTAGACTGAACCAAATCAGCTCATATTAACACCTCTAGTCCCAGGTAACCTTGTCCCAATCTCAGGTTCTCAATTCAGCCAACTTTAAAGAGCCATCATGTAAGGACGTGAAAATGGAAATATATTCGGTCATTGGTCACTTCTTGACAGGCAAAGCTTGGACAGGTTGGCTATCTTGCAAAGGCTGTAACCTTGTGGAATTAATACTATGGTTTTGAAGAAACAATTATTTTCTTATGTCCTTTATCAGAGGACTTTTGGCAGAGCCACAGCATTTCACAGAAAGAGGAATTCTAGTTGGCAGTTTTGTCCTTAAAAGGGACGCCCTTGCTATGCTAATTCTCAAATTATGTATCTTTGGTCTTCAAACTTAAACCTGGAGTGAGGAGAATCTCCAACATTCAGGCATGATTTACAAAGGATTAGATCAAACATTATAGTGTCAAAGGCAACCTGAAACAATTGACCATTGTCATCCTTATTTGTTAAACTATCACTTTCTCTCTGTGCTAATTTATTTCGTCTCTCTACATTTACTATGATGGCATCATCATTTTTCTTCATGATTAAATTAAAAAGAAATCTGCCACTTGCAAAGCATGAACAGCCAAATCCCGAAATTGTCCACACTTGTTTGCAATATTTAGACGACTCCCCCTCCCACACAAGCCCCCAGCTGCCTTTCTCTGCTCTCTTTTACCCAAATATTCTTCTTTCTTTCTCCTTTTCACCCTGCCACTGCCGAAGACACCAACGCAAACATTGGGATTCATGTCTTTCAGTTTTCCATCGTCTGCACACGCTCACGCAAAAACACCTCGGAAGCTTCTGAATAATCTTTCGACTCAGACTTCTCGATCCGATCCAACGTTCCTGACCTTGCTGGACATAGCGCCGCCTCTGACGTCAATCTTTTGGGGCCCACTTTCCAACGGTTCTCTGAAAGACAGGGCCACAAGGGGGGCCTCATCCGTCATTCCCTCTCTCTCTCTCTCTCCTCCCCTTTTGCCTTTCCTCGTCAATGAGTCTTTGGTAGACGAAAAACAAAAAGGTGATTGTCAATCGCGTGTCGGTGACCCGGCTTCAGCCCCAACCTTAATCTGTTTCGACGAGGCGAGTACACGCTCTCTCAGGCGAGTGGACGGTGACTTTCTACAAACTTTCTTTCTTTAGCCAGCTGAGCTGAGCTAAGCCTTGAAAGCCATTTTAGCCATAGCTGGGCTGGCAGATTGTGGTCGACAAAACCACTTTTTTCTCATCTCAGATTCCCTTGAACAATGCACGAATATATTCCAACCTTTTTTTTTTTCTATTTTCCACTTCAGAATTTAAAAATAAAGAAAAAAAAAGGGGGAAAATCTATCCAGAAAGAGAGAAAGAGAGAGGGTACAGATGGATCTAGTCTGTAAGAAGAGGTGGAGATAGGCACGTGTGTTCTCTCCGGTTTTTTCTATTTTTCTAATTTTAGAAGTAAATTTTCCCCACCCTTATTATTTATTTATAGTTATATTAGTAATTCTTTTTCCATTTATTTCCCCCTGAATTTTCGTGTCTTAAAATTTTCAGACTTCATTAATAATCGCTTCCATTCCACTCCTCGTTTCTTTGTTTCTGGTTTATCCGGGTAAGTTCCTTTCCTTTGCTTTCCTTTCCTTTGAGGAAATCTGTTAATTAGCTTTGGGTTAATCTCTGTCTAATCGATGCTTTAATTATGAATTAAGCTGCAAATCGAGAGTTTTTTTTTTTTAGCTGTGGAAAATGAAGCTCTGAGGATTTTGAAATCTGTGCGGCTTGAGTTGGATGAAATTATTATAACGTTGACTTTAAGTAATCTAGCTTACTTTCTTGATTGAGTTTCCATTTATTCTCTGTTTTAATTGTAGAAAGATAAGAGAATTCATTTAAGTTATGACCTCTTAATTAATGGATTAGCTTCATTTGGCTGCTGTGGGCTTTCGTTTTTTTTTTCTTTATCTTTTTTAATTTACTTCTCTGTTTGTTTTTCTGCAGAACTTTTAGCAATCAAATTCAGGATTAGCAAATTCCTAGATGATAATTTGTCTCCTAATCTCAGAATATTGTTATTTGTTATTGATTCTGTGGAAAAGAAGCAAACTTTTCATTGAAAATACTGGCAAAAGTCCGTGTGGATTATTATTAATATTATTATTATTATTATTTTCCTTAATCATGATTAATTACGGTAATATCTTTTGCCAAAATGGTTTATCTGCCTATAAGAAAATAAATGGAACTGAAAATGGAGATGCTTTTGGATTAAGTTTTAATGTATCATAGATGAAAGGTGTTGGTATTAATTTGTGAAATTCTTGGGATTAAGTTTGAAGTTCAAGGTAAAGAAGTTTATTTTATTGCGATTGGATATATGAAATGTTTGACTGTTTGTTCTTAGCAGATGGAATAATTTAGAAACGTTTGTTTGCAGATTAAATCGCTAGTTAGCATCAATGGCAGACCCTCTAATTTGTGGGGTTAAACTTAGCTTGCATCATTTATTTGTTTCTGGTTTTGATGTTTGTAGAAGTTTGGGATAAAAATTAATGAGTGCATTGCCATTTAATTGAAAATTTTTAATGAAGTGAGCCCCAAAAGTGGGCTTTAATTTGTATGAAATGAAATTTGATGAGCTGTTCAATATCTGCCTCCATTAATGTTATTTGAAGTCGTTGGTTCTTTCCTTGATGTGATTTATCATTGTTGAAGTGTTTGCTGGTTGAATCTAAATTTAAACATCTGTAGCTGATAAGAGATGGGATAACTAAACTATGCATGCATTAGCTTAAAAATAGAGGGAAAGCAAGTTTAAGATGACAAATTGTTCTTACTTTCCAGATCCCGCGTGATTTTTAATGTTTTTTTTATTTTTTGCATTCCTGATTTCTTAGGTCAAAATTTGTTTCCCACCTCAAATATTTTCCTTTAAATGTGGAACCAGATGGTGCTCAACTTAAATTATGGATCTACTATAGAAGAATGCAGTTTTAGACACTAATTTGTTTTTGGTGATGAAATTTATGCTGTATGTTAGGCATATAATTGCTGATTTTCATATTGGATGCTTTTGTGAGGAATTAGATGGATTAGGCAGTGATTTCTTGTGGGATTTTTTACCTGTTCCTTACATAGTTTCTATTTTCTTCCTTTCAGACACCTTGGTGGGACTCCTTGCCATTTTTCTCATATGGAGAATGTAACAACAGAAGAGATTCCTCGTTCAGAATCTTCTTTGTCCTCTAAAGATGCTGACCACAGTTCTGGAGAAGTTCCAGTAATTTCAATTAGTAATGGAACAAAACAAACTGACAGTCATTTGTCAGTAATGGAACAAAAAGACCATATAAAAGATAGTGCGGCTTCGACTTCATCAGTTGTGATTGATCAAACTGAGACAGATCATCGGGGTAGAGTGATGGAAGACTCTAGGACTGAGGGAATGCATGACAGTGCTGGTGAGCAGCTATCCCAAAATACTGGCTCTGTTGGCATTTCACATATTCATATTGAGGACATAATTGTTCCTCCTGCTTCAAATCCAAAGGTTGGAGATTCTGAAACTGACCATGTAGAACCACCCAGTGAGCTTTCTTTACCCCCTACAGATGTCACCAGTGCTGTTGTTGGATCAATACATGGTCTTTCTGATGGACAGCAATCTCAAGAAGCTGATTCGGTTGTCAGTTCTCATGTTGTCAATGGTGAATGTGACATGATTTTGCCTTCTGCTTCCTCCCATGGAGTAAAATCGAGTGAGTTTACCTTGCCCCTTCCTGAGGTTGGCACCATTGCTGTTGGATCCATTCAACATGCTTCGGATGAACAACAATCTCCAAATGCTCATTCTGCTTCCTCTTCCAAGGTTAATGACTCAGAGGCAGGAGGTGCTAAAAATGGAGATCATGTAGCCCAAATCAATAATCTTATTCTGCCCCATCAAAAGATTATCAGTTCTGCTGTTGGATCCCCAAAATCTGTTAGTCCTAAACACATGAAGCAGGTTGATGTAAATAGAGGTCTTATTGATACAGCTGCACCTTTTGAATCTGTTAAAGAAGCTGTTTCCAAGTTTGGAGGAATTGTTGATTGGAAAGCTCATAGAATGCAAACTGTGGAGGTATATTTGCTATATTTATAGTGGTTTTACTATAACTTATGCTGCTGCATATTTTTGTCATGTCTAGTGAATGTTGTTGATCATAAATTTTTGTTCTCTGTTGGTATCAACTATAAATGATGTTTTTAATTTTTTTTCTCTGTCTACTTTGTTCATGTCCACTAAATGTAACTTAAAATTCTCTTTGGGCTATAGAGACGTAAGCTTGTAGAACAAGAGCTTGAGAAAGTACAGGATGAGATGCCTGAATACAAGCAACGGTCAGAGGATGCTGAAGAGGCAAAAATGCAAGTATTAAAGGAGCTGGACAGCACAAAGAGACTAATAGAAGAGCTAAAGCTGAGCCTGGAGAGAGCACAAACTGAAGAGAATCAGGCAAAGCAAGACTCTGAACTTGCCAAGCTCAGGGTGGAGGAGATGGAACAAGGGATTGCTGATGAGGCTAGTGTTGCAGCAAAGACACAGCTTGAGGTTGCCAAAGCCAGGCATGCAGCTGCAGTTTCGGAGCTTAAATCCGTTAAAGAAGAGTTGGAAGCATTACAAAAGGAATATGCTTCTTTGATGACTGAGAGGGATGTAGCTGTTAAGAAAGCTGAAGAGGCTGTTTCTGCTTCGAAAGAGGTTGAGAAGACAGTGGAAGAATTGACTATTGAGCTGATTGCCACAAAGGAATCCTTAGAGTCTGCACATGCTGCCCATTTGGAGGCAGAAGAGAAAAGGATTGGAGCAGCCATGGCCCGAGACCAAGATACTCATCATTGGGAGAAGGAACTGAAACAGGCTGAAGAGGAGCTCCAGAAACTTAATCAGCAAATCCATTCAGCAAAGGAGCTAAAATTAAAGCTAGACACTGCTTCAGCTCTGCTACTTGATTTGAAAGCTGAATTAGCTGCTTATATGGAATCTAAACTTAAGGAGCAAACTGATGGACACTCCACTGATGAATCACAGGCATCAGAGAGAAGAACTCACACTGATATACAAGCTGCAATTGCTTCAGCAAAGAAGGAACTTGAAGAGGTGAAGCTCAATATAGAGAAAGCAACTACAGAAGTGGATTGTTTGAAGGTGGCTGCTATTTCATTAAAATCAGAGGTTGAAAAGGAAAAATCTGCTCTTGCTGCCATTAAGCAGAGAGAAGGAATGGCATCGGTTGCTGTTGCTTCTCTGGAAGCTGAGCTGGACAAGACTCGGTCAGAAATAGCCATGGTCCAGATGAAGGAAAAAGAGGCCAGAGAGAAGATGTTGGAGCTGCCCAAACAACTGCAACAGGCAGCACAAGAGGCCGATGAGGCCAAGTCACTTGCTCAAATGGCTCGAGAAGAGCTGCGCAAGGCAAACGAAGAAGCAGAGCAAGCGAAGGCTGGAGCAAGTACCATGGAGAGTAGATTACTTGCAGCTCAAAAGGAGATAGAGGCTGCCAAGGCTTCGGAGAAGTTAGCTTTAGCTGCTATCAAAGCATTGCAGGAGAGTGAATCAGCTCAAAGCACCAATAATGTCGATTCACCTGCTGGTGTAACGCTTTCCTTGGAGGAGTACTATGAGCTCAGTAAACGTGCACATGAGGCAGAGGAACAGGCCAACATGAGGGTGGCGGCTGCCATTTCTCAAATTGAGGTAGCTAAGCAATCCGAGTCGAGAAGCTTGGAAAAGCTGGAAGAAGTAAATCGAGAGATGGCTAATAGAAGGGAAGCGCTAAAAATTGCTATGGAGAAGGCCGAGAAGGCCAAGGAAGGGAAGTTAGGTGTGGAGCAGGAATTGAGAAAGTGGAGAGCTGAACATGAGCAGCGGCGAAAGGCTACTGAATTGAGTCATGGAGGGAACGCTCCAAGGGCAAGTTTTGAGGGAAATAAAGAAACAAAGAACTTTGAACCTGTACCTGCTGCTCCTGCCCACATTCTAGCAAGCCCAAAGGCATATGCGCACAGGAATAACACAGAGACCGAATCATCCCCGGAAGCAAAGGTTGTAAAGAAAAAGAAGAAGTCACTGTTCCCAAAGATTTTCATGTTTTTGGCCAGAAGAAAGTCAACTTCATCCAAGTCCAGTTAAGTCTTCAGTGAATCGCTGTGATATCTTTGCTGTTGTGATTTTACCGCCCTTTTTGTCTGGGTTGTCACAGTGGCCATAAATCCTGGATAAGATTTGACTGATTTTTTACTCTCTTGAGTGTAAATTCTAGTGATTATTTGATGTATGATAATGTTGAGAATATATTTTTGTTTACTGGAAAAGGGTTTGTATGGCTGGAGGTTCTGGAGGACGTAATAAAAGACGCTTCTGTATAGGTTTTCGTGACGCTTGAGCGTTAACTCTTGTAAAAGTGATGTAAGTTTGTTATATGATGAAAGAATTTGGTTTTCTTCGCCTTACTCATATTTTGTCAAGCATATTTCTCTGTAGAAAGCAACCAGCTGCTTACATTTCGACCGTCGGCCATTAGAGTTGCTTAAGTTCGCATTATCATGTCAATAACACAATCGTGAAAGGCATTTGGATGCACTGTTTACCAGCTTTACTGTGAATGAACCACAAATTAAATTTTCAGTTGCTTACAGCAGATGAAGAAAAGAATAGGTAAATATATTCACTTACATTCCATCCTACCAAAGCCCATGACAAAGGTGAAAAGCCCACCTTTGTTACATTCAAGAACTGGAGTTGGCAAGGGTTTGAATAACAGTTTTATGCCATGGGTTCGAAAGGTGCTGCACAAGGTTATCAATTGGACCTGCATGAGTCACATACGCTTGCACAAAGATGCCGAGCATGGCTATCATGGCCAGTCGTCCTGCAAGAAATACTAGGCCTCAAAACCTGTAACAAAAATCGGAAAAAGAAGGAAATAATAATCATTGAAGGAAGGATTAGGCAAAACAGACCATTTTTTATCTCTTTAAGCTTCCACTCATGAGCATTTTTAATATCTTTAGCCAGACCAAGAGGATTTAGCAGAGGACCTCCAGGGTAGCTGGTCATCACAGAAACAAAAATGTCAAGCTAATGGATGACAAATTCCTAGTTTTGGGGATTAGGAAGCATCCTTTTCAAAGCCATAGAAGAATTACCCAGGTTCTAAACCTTCTAGTGCAGCTTCCAATCCGAAGAAAGATCCCTCTTTGGCTTGTGAACCTGGACTAATGAAATCCATGTACCTTTTAGTTTCAACAAACCTGTGCGCATAAAGAGCAAGCCAAGGAACAAAATTCTTATTATTGCATATCTAGAAAAGTTAGCGAGGTTTTGTTTCCATTTAGGCAAAAGGCAAAACAGTTGTGCCATGGTATTCTACCCCATCAAAAGCAACTGGACAACTATCAAAGTTCCTGTGCTGGCAAAGTCAAATTTTACTGCACCAGCTTCATACCAAACTGGTAAGTTACTGATCCCTGTAACGCGTAGTAACTGCAATAAAAGTAGTAATATATCACCATAAATTTGTGGTGCACGTTAAACCAATCCATTCGTAAGAAGACCAATGATATTTATTTGGTACTCAGGAAGATGATTTTCAACCACTTACATCAGTAAATAGAATTCCAGCAACACCAGCCATTGCAAATCGAGCATGGACCAACTCTGCCTGAACGTACCACTTCAAGCTCTCCGGGTCTTCTCCTAGCCCAAGTGGGTCAAAACCATAATCTCCAGCCAACCTGAATTTGGACAAAGGGAAAACAATAAATTGATATAGAAGTTTTCATTTAATTACAGAATTCAGTTGTCTAGACTTTTCTATGGGGCTAGTGGCTCACGTTCCATCCAGATAGGGCGGAGGGTCAAGTCCAGGGAGCCACGTTGGTCGCTGCTGTGCTTGAACTGCAATTTGTCCATAACGTCGAGGGGCAGAAGTAGACCACAATGTGCTTGCTGCACCCAATGAGGGTTTGTATATTTTGTTATGAAATATGGATGAAGAAGAGGAGCAAGGCTGAACAAGGAAGCCTCTTCCAACTGCAACGGCCATTTTCTCGTTTTGCAGTTTCTCTTCTCTCTGTCTTTCTATTTGGTTTTTTTGGGTAAATTTTTTTGGTCTGTTTCTGTCTATCTACAATTCCTGATTGGAGGCATACAGGGCGTCCACGTAAATGACTACCATTAAAGTTATTACTGTTAAATATAGAGAAAATGCCATCTATATGTCAAAAACATGATAGCCCAGGCCCACTTGCCCCTTCCTAGCCATTGGATGTGGATTATGGACCATTTGAAAGATATGCTCCGATCAGAACAGATCTGGTTCAAGTAAGGTAAATGAAAGCACGAAAAAGGAAAAATATTGGTTTCTGCAATTTCATGGTCTCTGGAAACAGCTTGATTAAATCACACAATAGTGGAAGAAGAAGATGATGATACATAAAAGTTCGGCATAACAACGTCTTGCCATTCACTTTTCTGACATAGGAAGCAGTGATTGCTTCATGTAGAACTAAAAACAACAGTAATTGAGTGATAATACTAGGAATCACACTAGAAACTCCTGGCAGGTAGGGAGATCATAACAATAAAAGTCTGGCCATATAAAACTTGACAACACACCTAATCTAATAAAAGATACAATTGAAAAGCTCTAAAAATGCAGTAGTGACATCTTCGATAGCATTTGGAGAGTGACCAAATAAAAGAAGAGAGGTATCCAAGCGTATCATCGCCTGCTGGATATGCTGAATGAGCTGACTTTCATGGGGGTAGCAATAACCAATGGGGCTTCAGGAGAATCAGTGACTGCAAACTTGTCGTGCATAAAACGACTATCGACAATGGAGTCATCCTTAAGGACTATCTTGTAACAGTAGCAGCTCTTCAAACCCTCCTGATTATGGTAGCATTCATGAGACCCATTCTTCACCTGTTGAAAGTTCCATATTACGCTAAACTTGCCTACTGTTGCAACCAGATGGCGCTCCTGCTTCCCATTCTCTGTGACCTATGTAATGTAGTAACGCACATGGTTAAAGTTTTGTTCATGGAACTAAAAAAATCACAGGAAGAACAGTTATCTGAGTCTTAAAAAGGGGGAAAAGGTTTGGCAAGCACAGTGGTGACCTTGGTCAGTTATCCATTTAAGTGACTGATTAGAACGATTGAGATGACACAAAAAGGCATGCTAATGACATTTTGCAGAGGCCATTGAATTTGCAGGGAATAAAGCAGCCTAGCAGCTTTAGTTTTGCTTCAACTAAGTATCACTTTAGTTTTGTTTTTTAACCAAGCACGACAAAAGAGCGCTACACAATGAGAAACTTGTTGACCTCAAAGCCAAGATAATAAATCAGCATATGGAGAACCCTCAAAATCAAAGTCATATTACAGAACTACATGTGACAAAATTTAATACCACTATTTTTTTCACTGGGGACAGTGAAATTGAGTCAAGAAGTGCAACTGGAATATCCCCAATCATATCAGTTCTAGACCCTCAACTTAGGAGTTCAAATAAAATGCTGCATCAATTCTGTAACCAACATATTTATAAATAATGCAAATCAAAGGAACTAAAGTTTTCTTGGCACGAAAAATAGAAAATTAGGGGACATCAAATAACTCTGATTACATTCTGCCAACTAAGCTCTTCATTGCAAATTAGATGGCAGTTGGTCATATCTACATCATGTAAGTTAATCTGAATCTCAGCAGCTAAAAGCACAAGCAACAGGCAGTTAAATCTAACAAGAGGATATGTATGCTTACCCATGAAAATTGGGCATTACGGAACTTGTTGTTAACCCCAGCTAAATGTGAATCCAGGGGAGTCAGCTTTAACAACCTCGGAGCTGCAATCTTGTTTCCCATACGGCCATTAAAACCCGTCTTTGTCTTGCCATCTTTGCCAGTGAAAAGGGTGCAGATAAGGATCAAATAGGTATCAGTTGTACCCAATATCCACTTCCCATCAAAGGTAACATCAACATGAGTGATAGGCGACCCAAGGCCTGGAAAAGCAGTTTTTGCCTGTCTCATAGAGTTGATAGAATACAACCGAATCTTCCCATCAAGAGACCCAACAACAATAGAGCCATCACCAGTGGTTGCAAAGCACTGGAAATTAGTCCCTCTTGAAAACTGATGCCCTTGTGTCCAATTCAGAACAGGGGTACTAGTAGCAAGATTCTGAACCATCCCATTACGGTCTCGCATATCCCACCTGCAAAGCCTATTATCATCCAGTCCTAAAAATGTCGATCCTGATGGATCCAACTGCGCTCCCTTGCTATCATTTGTTATATCTCTCATTGTAATATCAGTCCCATCTTTCTCAAACTTCCACTCACTAACAATTTTCCCAGTCTCAATATCAAGCTGATGCAGCCCATTTGTATGAGGCTTCCCCTCAGTCATAGGACTCATAAGCAGCATATTTGTCTCAGCCCTCATAAGAAGTGCCTTCTTTGGTGTCGAATGCACCAAACTCAAACCACTCCTCTGACTCCCGTGATCAAAATTCACATAAACACCTTTACCATGAACCCCATGAGCAAAATTCTTAACAACTTGAATACCTGAATCACCCACCAAGAAACTATTATCCAGAGCCCCCAAGGCCAAACTTTGTATTCCTCCATTTGCCGCCTCCTCAAACTCCTCTCTCAGATCCTGATTCACCCTCACTGGGGTTGCAGATTGAGGACTTTTCAATGGAGAATCCTCAGCATCTTCCCAAATTGAATCATCAGCTGCTTCAGGCTTGGCCCACCCAATGAAATCTTTTCCATAAACCTTAACTTTGTTAGCATCATTGGACTCGATCCTATAAGTATTCTCAAACAAACAATCATTAAACTTGCTAACAAAGCTCCTATATACTTCATCACTAAAAAATTTCATTGCCCAAACTCCCTTTGACACGAAATCAACCCTACGTTGATCTCCAAAAGTTTTCAGCTGCATTTCCACCCCCACTTTCACTCTAATTTTGTTACCAACCTTCAAAACCCACCAAGCTTCCCCATTGGCCTCCTCGTTTTCGCTCTCCTCACCATCTTCCTCGTCATCCTGACCGTTGATTTTCGACGTCTTGATGAAAGAGTAAGATGTGAGCTTCTCGGAAGTCACCCATTTGGCTTTAGGGGTGTTACCGCCGATGTGAAGGTAGAGCTTAACGGCGTTATTGAGAGACGGGTTTTGGGTGTTGGCCGATGGGTACTTGAGTTTCAGGGCTTTGAGCTTCGCCTCTACTTCGTCGAGAGACGACGGCGTCTTGGGTCTTCTTCGACCTGAGGAAGATCTTTCCGGACTCTCATCTTTAGAATCTTGAAAATTTTCTTCTTCCTCTTCGTTTTCTTCTTCATACTCTTCTTCGTCTGAGTCTGAAATCAGTTCCTCGCGACTGTGAGCGCCACCCATTGTAACTGACAGAGAAAATTGACAATTTGGGAGATGGGTTTCCTTTTGGGGATCGAAGGGGTGCGGAAATGTCAAATGGGTGTTGCAAAGAGCGCCAATTTTCAAATTTTGAAATAAAGAGAGTTGCAGTTCTTTGGCTTTCCCCTTTTCACGTTTATTAGGGTTCTGAAAAGGACAAGCAGTGGGTTACTCAACGGGCAATTTACGGGTTACCGGCTATTATCGGGTAGTATACTAATGAACCGTACGGTTGACCTTTCGCTGTAAAATGGGTAGACTTGGGCTGCCACTAATCCTGGCCCAGACCAATAGGCTTTGGTGATTTGGTCTTGTCAGTCTGAAAATGTTTGCTGGCAAGATTGTGCACCATGGTCAACTTCCCAAAGATACGAATTGTCATCCATTTCCTTAAATGAAGTCACCTCAAGTAGGCTAACTCCTGAACATCCATCGCCTCCAGTGTCCTTCATCATTTGCCTCACTCTTGCCACATCATCCCACATCCCTTTAGAAGCATAAAGATTTGACATCAATACATAGAGGCCACCATTTCTGTGATCCAAGAGGTACAATTTCTTAGCTATATATTCCCCAAGCTTGACCTCTTGGTGGGTGCAGCAGGCACTGAGCAAAGCTCCCCACACGGCGGAATCAGGGTCGAAATCCATATTACTGATAAATAATAATGCTTCCTTGAACAAGCCGGCACGACTAAGGAGGGCAACCATGCATGCACAGTGTTGCAGACTTGGTGCCATACCAAACTCTTCTGTCATAATCTGGAAGTATCTTCTTCCTTCATCAACAGCACCACCATGGATACACGCAGCCAAAACCCCCAAGAACGTGATTCTATCAGGTTTTAGCCCCCGTTCCCGCAATTCAGCATAATGAGTAAGCGCTTTATTTTGAAATCCACATACACCATAACCTGTAATCATTGTGTTCCACGTTGCCAGACATGGTTCTTTGATGCTCTTGAACACTCTTTCTGCTACATCAATGCTTCCACACTTGATGTACATGTCTATAAGAGCAGTACCAATAAAATCTTCCACCTCTAGGTTATTCCTGAGGACAAAACCGTGAAGCTTCTTACCAAACTGCAAATAACCCAATTGTGAACACCCGGAAAGTAGACTGGCAATGGTGATGGCATCTGGATGATGTCCAAACATCTTCATTCGACAAAATAACTCCATGGCATCATCTGCTCTTCCAGCCCGCACACAGCCAGCTATTATTGAATTCCAACTAATTAATGGTTTTTCTTGCATCTCAGAAAACAAAGAAAACACGGCTTCTATGTCATTGAACTTCGAATACATACTTATTAGCCCATTTGCAACCAAAGAATGAATGCACAGACCGGTCTTTATTCCGTAACCATGAAAAGCAAGTCCAATATCAGTGTAAGCAGGATTTTTAACCCCATGGAGAATGCTAACCATTGCAACTGCATCCAATTCCATATCTAGTTGCTGACTCCTAGCAAAACATTCTACCACCATGTCCACTTTCCCTCTCTCAGCATAGCTTGAAATTATAGCAGTCAAGGAGACCAAATTTTCTTGAGGCAATGAGTTATGAAGCAATCCAGCTGATTCATTATCTCCAGACCTCGCATATACACAGACTAAAGAAGTAATTACAGAAGCATCGATGACTATACCGGTTTTGATAGCAAAACAATGAATAGTCTCATGATCAGCATTAGCTGATAGAAGGCTCATAACTGTTACCGAATTTGCTTCCAGAGTGTTCTCTCTCATTTTCTTGAATAGAACCATTGCTTCATCAAACAAACCATTTTGTCCGTAAGCACCGATCATAGTATTCCAAGCAACTACACTCTTTTCCACCATTTCTTCAAACAAAATTTCCGCTGCCGCCAAATCCCTACATTTGGCATACATCGAAGTAAGAGCATTTTTCACCTTAGAATCCCTATCTAACCCAGCTTTAACTCCAATCCCATGAATAGATTTCCCTTGAGACACTAACTCAAGCCTCCCAATGGACGGAAACAAACCAACCAACGTCGTCGTTTGAGGACTAAATCCCTCTCTAAGCATTTCCATGAACAGATAAAATGCATATAAATCGTACCCATTTTTTGAGTACCCAGAAATCAACGCATTCCAAGCAACAACATCTCTTTCGGGCATATCTTCAAGCAAAAAGCTTGCATTTTTAATGCAACCCAAGTTTACATATAAGCTAAGAAGAGCAGTTGTTATGTAAACAGAATGAATAATGCCGGATTTAAGTAAATGGGTATGTATTTGATTGGCTTCTAGCCTCTGTTTTAGTGAATATGAAGCAGAGGCTTTGATGACGAGAGAGAAAGTGAGATCAGATGGCTTTAGATTGAATTGTAGTAATTGGCGGAAAACAAGTAAGGGAGAATTAACGGTTTTGGTTTCAAGCTGTGATTTTAGTAAAGAATGGAAGAAAGAGAGACCAACTGATTTAAAGAAGCTCATGCTCTAGCCTTTGGAGTTTTGGCGCGTCCAAAGTCCTCCAGAGTTCAAAACAAATTACCATTAAAGATAGACCTCCTAATCCTTCAATATATATAATATTATTTATTTTTCTTTTGTTTGCATTAATTCTGATACAGAAACTCTTTTATTAGCAAGAACAAGAATAACCTCTATTAGATCATCCTAGTGACTATTCTTTCTAAGCATAATTCTTTATCCCCTTATATCTTTTCCCATACAGCGAAGTCTTTTCCAGGGTAAGCAAGCTGGTAGGTAGATGGAAGAAGGTTTCCAAGGTCCCCCTTTGGCCCAATCTTCATTATGATTTTCTCATCAATTTCTGCCATATAGAGATCGGATTCAGCCGCTAGAATCTTAACTTTGCTTGTTGGATTGATTCCATGCTTCTTCCTAATGGCTGTCAAATTTTTGATTGTATCCTTTAAACCCCATTCCAAGAAGTGATCATAAAACTGCACAAGAAGAAAGAGATTTCCAGTTGGATAGAAGTCAGCAGATTTTCATACTCCCGAAAGTAACTATATGACACGATAAATTCTTCATGATTGTACTGCATCCATACAAATATAAGATAAGAGACTTGAAATGAAGATAAGGTAACAGAAATTACAATGGATGGGATGCCAGGATGTGTGAGAATGTAAACGTAGCCCTGTGCGACTTTGTCGGGATCATCTGAAAATGGGGCAAGTCGTTGAGACCATGTGTCATGGTTGTCAATAAAAGTAACAGCATTTTGAGGTAATACTCCAATCATTCCTGCAGGATTTCCATTTGAGTCCTTTAAACGACCCAGCTCTCCTTTTATAGCTTGATTAAATATAAATTTCGTTGTAAAATCGAAAGCTGTGATAGCTCCACCTGCAGTTCCAACCCAATCCCTTAGTGCATTACGATGTGCATTTTCCTGGCCGAGTGTAAAGTCATCCCATTTCTCCGCAACTGCAAAGTCAGGTTTAGTTTGTTCCATGAAAAATTTGGTGATGCTAGTTGCATAGCCTATTACAAAATCAAATCGCCAGCCATCAAATCCAATATCTGTCTTTAACCAGTTCATCCAATCTGATAACTGTTGCTGTGTGGTCGTATTGAGAAGGTCAACATCAGGGCCAAAGGGGAAGTCCCTGCCTGAATCAGGACTCCCGGTGCCGTAAGTAAAGTTGGGGTCATTATTGCAAATTAAGGATGTTCCCCCATCTAGACGGCCATCTGGAGTTCCACCTTCAAAGAATACTCCTTGTGCATCTTCTCTTTCTGTAGACCTATGATTCACAACAATGTCCGCTATGCATTTTATTCCATTTTGATGGAAAGCCTCAACCAGGGACTTTAGTTCTGCCTGAGAGCCATATTTTGATGCGTTCAGGTCATAGAGCCTTCCAGGATAGTATCCTGGGACAAAATGGTGAGATGGATATTTAGAATTTTGGATTAAGCATAAGCGAGTAAACACGTAGGCTTGTTGCCAAGCAAGTTAAATACAATAAGAAGAGTACCTTCAGGGTCTCTAGATTGGGAGGGTGGTGGAAGCCAGACATGAGTAATTCCAGCACTAGCAAGCTCAGGAACGGAACTCTTTAGGAAGTTGTAGAATCCTCCCTCCTTCGTCCATGACTGCCAGTTAAATCCCTATTATAACATCAAACAATCACAACAGTTACAATTGGTTCTTATTATGTGTGTCTGTAGAGAGAATAACAGAGATGGAACTATGAAAGAAAAGAGAAGGACATGACTCCATATTTTACCTGAAACAATATATCTGCAGATGCGAAAGCGGAGGAGAGAAAGATGAAGCAGAGTGAAATGAGTAACTTCATTTTCGTTGTTTGCCTTGGGCTGGTGACACTAGGTTCTTCTTATCGGACATCCACCGGCACTGCCCATATTGAAAATTCAACACGTCCCGGAAAGTTAGGGAAGAATACTGTGGGAAATGAAGAATCGTAGAAGAAGATGCTGAATATGATAATAAAACCAAGAAAGAAAACTCTACTGATTGATATGAACTGAGAAGTGAATTCAACAAAGGATAAAGCCAAGAGGACTTTAAATTTGAACCAACATTTTACATTCCCCTGTGCCTTCTCTCTCTTAGTCCCTTACGACATCTTGGGTTCCAGTGATGCTAGTCTAACTTTTCCCTTATCTCTTCCTGGCAAATAGACACGGGAAGACTTTTCTAACTCCGTAACGTGTTCATTACAGAAACGGGGTCAAACTTTTGTAGCTTCTAGATATTTGTTTTCTTCATTTATCTGCAGACAATCAACATCTAGCCAGAATGTGGAAAAAGGGGTTTGTGAGTGCCAACAATACTGAATACCAGTCAAGCAAAGTGAAAATGAGACATCTGATAAAAAACCATTACAGGAATACTAATTGTGGTGTTCATCATGTTCATCAGGGTAATCATTGCCACGAATCGGATAATGGAAACTTTGCCACAAACTCATAAGTAATAAAGAATGATTTCAACTTCCAGAGAAACTGACTAATAATTAACCGGCTCAACTTTTGTCCGGTTCAGTATGCAGCACCTTAAACTCCATTAATTTTTTCATGTAAACCAGCAAACAAGTTTGGGTATTGGTGCTGGCAGCAGAAACCTTCTTTTATTTCTCTCTTCACTTCATATAATAGGGAATAGATTTAAACTACCTTTAATTAGGTATTATTGCATTGTTGATGGCATGCAGATTATGCTGCATATTAGTCACAAGTAACGATCACGTAGTTAAATGAAAGTACTTGTATTAGACATTTATTTATTTCAATAATATTCGTACATATCTCTCAAGAAATTTAGCCAATAATAGCATTTAGATATCTTTGGGTGACACTTCCATTTGAACATTGATTTCTGTCTTACTTCTTCGCCCATACAGCATAGTCTTTCCCTGAGGTAGCAAGCTGGTAACTGGAAGGTACAAGGTTCCCAAGATCCAACTTTGGGCCAATCTTCATAATGATTTTCTTATCAATTGCAGCTACATAGAGATCAGAATCAGAGGCTAGAATATTCACTGTGCTTGTGGCACTAATTCCATTCTGACTCCTTACTGCCGCCAATTTAGTAATCTCACCCTTTAAGCCCCAACCAACAAAGTGATCATAAAACTGCACAACAAGGAATGTAAGCATTCATTAGGTTGACAGTATAGCAAACTGAATATTGCCAGTAACTTATAAACACAAAATTCAATTAACAGCTATAATATTGAAAAATTACATGTGCTCATGAAAAGAGATAATACTAAGAAATAAGGTTGTAAGAAATAACTATTGATGGAGTGCCAGGATGCGTGAGAATATAAGCATATCCCTGCATGACTTTATCAGATGGGAAAGGCCAAAGCCTTTGAGGAGACCCTGTGTCATGATTATCGATAAACGTAACAGCATTTTGAGGCAAAAGTCCAATCATTCCCGGTGGCTTGCCATTTGAATCCTTCAACCGCCACAACTCACCTCGCACAGCAGCTTGTAGAACACCTTTGGTTGTAAAATCAAATGCTTTGACAACTCCACCAGCAGCTTGAACCCAATCTTTGAGCGCTCCACGATGTGAATCTTGGCCATTTTGCCCGAGAGAAAGATCTTCCAACTTCTCCCCAACTGCAAAATCTGGTGAAGTTCGTTCCATGTAGATTTTGGTAATGCTTGGGGCATAACCTCTTACAAAATCAAATCGCCATCCATCAAAACCAATTTCAGTCTTTAACCAATTCATCCAATCAGATAACTCATTTTGTACCCTCGGATTGAGATGGTCAATGTCAGGAGCAGGCTGGTAATCCAGTCCAGTGTCAGGATTGCCTGTGCCATCTGAATACTCCTTATCATTGCCGCAAATGAAGGATGGCCCCCAATCTAAACGATCATCTGAAGTTCCACCTTCAAAAATGCTATATATTCCTCTTCCATCTTTTCTCTCAGCAGTTCTATGGTTTATTACTATGTCAGCTAAACATTTGATTCCCTTTCGATGGAAAGCTTCAATTAGAGACTTCAATTCAGCCTGAGATCCATACTTTGATGAATCAAGATCATAAAGCCTTCCCGGAAGATATCCTGGATTTTAATAGGACGGTAGACACGATAAAGGTGGCTGTTATTTTTCTTAGAAAGCAAACTGAAAGTGATAAAATAAACGAGAAGGGAAGAGGGGAAAACGAGAGAGAAAGGAAGCTAAGAGATCATGCTGATATAGATTCTGGTCTCTCTTTCATGCTTTTGGTCAATTGTAAAATCTCTTTCAGTTTAAGAATAGCACTAACAGAAAGGTATATTTTAACTGTATAGTAAGTCCCTCATTTTTTGTTACATTCAATACATCAGCACAATCGATGCCTCAATGGAAACTTGAAACTTGAAATACCTTGAGGTCCAACTGACTGAGAGGGTGGAGGAAGCCAGACATGAGTAACTCCGGCATTAGCAATATCAGGGATGGAGTTCTTCAGAGAGTTGTACCATCCTCCTGCCTTGTTACATGACTCCCAGTTGAACCCCTATATGACATCAAACAAAGTTTTCAACAGTTAGAGACTCAAGAGTTTCGCATAATATGCACATGGAGTGGTGTGTATCTGTAGTGTGGGAGAAAGACGAGAGGGATAAATGACCGCAAGCTATACCTGAAAGAGTAAGGTTGGAGATGTTAAAGCTGGAAAGATATAGAGGAAAAGAGAAAGGAAGCAAAGTGAAGTGACGGAACTCATTCTATTTATGTTGGTATCTTAGCCCTCTTGTGACGAGCTTGATGATGCTGCTGGCTTTTTATAGGCACCAACAATGCCTGTCTCAAGATTCACAATCCACATATGGCTCATACATTGTGAACACTGAAACTGAGACACCCAATTAAAAAAAAAAACCAGCAAAAACGAACAAGAAATGTCTATCTGGCAAAAAATGATAAGGCAAGAAAAATCTCAAGAAAGATGTTCTAATTCTGAATTCATCTTTGTTTATTATCCCCCTTTCCTTCAGTCTTGATTCACGAATTAGTTATCTGTAATGAATTATTGTCATCGATCTTATCCTCTTATATTGATTCCTGGATATTATAGCCAAAGATGTAGGACTTTGCTGAGAATAACCAGGGAAGTGTTCACATTAAAACAGTTATGTTGGGGACACTCATGCCGATGCAGAGCTAGAAACTGCCAAGTTAGAATATGGTGCAATGGATAGCGACTTCATTAATCAATCAGGCTGCAAATCCTCTTGCAATACAGAAAAGAAAAAGAAAACACTTTGAACCCAAAAAGAATTTGCCATCTTTTCCTACGAAAAAGAGTCTTCCAGTCCCACGAAACGCAACACTCAAAAGGAAGAACTGGACAATGCTGTCTCCTCAAAATGGGATCTCTCTGGTGGGTCATTCATGTAAGAGAAGCTGAACAACGTGTAGGAGTGGAACTCTGCTAATGAAAGAACCCTTGTCACACCTAATACGATTCTGTTCCCACCATGCCACTATTTTTCCAAATACTATAAATAATTCTTACTCACTTTACCGTAAGAATAATACTCTCCAATTTTGTACATGAAAGATTTCTAATTTTTCTTGTAGTAGTGGTGATACGTAACTTGAAATCCACCTCACAAAATCTCTAGTACACAGGCCAATAACATTGCCATCCTACGTCAAACATTCACGAGTGCTACAAAGAAGGTTTCTGAGTATGAGAGAGAGGGAAAGAGACAATAATAATATTGAAAACAGAGGAATATTTAACATAGCGGATAAGATGGAAAGAGACAATAATAACATTGAAAACAGAGGAATATTTAACATAGCGGATAAGAGGTAATTGCGGCTAACCTTCATCCAAACTAGAGAATGATATGGATAAAAACCCTGTCCATCTTTGTTATCATCGAACAGCATTGGAGGGCTGTACTGTTTGATTCAATCATTTGAGGCTGTTTTAGGAAGAAAAAACTTACGGCTGAGGTCATACAGAATAGAGAAAAAGTGGTGATAATTCGTAAGTTAGCTTCAAATATGTTCTTTGCATAGAAAATTGAGGTATTTTGCCAATTCTTTTAAACAAGAAGCAAACAGATCTCATGAAATTAGCTCTAACAGAAATTGTTAATGCAACTGAGACTTGATAACAGAGTATATGTAGAGGAAGAGAAGAAAGAATGAAGGTAGGACCATATTATTCATAAATTGAGGAGATAATACAAGGCTTATATACCCTGTTTACATGAAGAACACTTGTAAACATATTTAACAAGTGTTAAATCTAGATTTCATGCATACTCACACGTAAGGGACAGCTCAAGACTTTTAATTATAGTACAACGAAGCAAACTGTAACAAACTAAGAAAACAAACTTAATTAAGAGTCAAACACTTGCTGCATGCAATGAAGTATTACTTCTCAACAGAAATGACAACTCTTTTAGAACATCATCGGATGACCAATTTGCTTTCCCCTTTTTTTTTTTTGTGTGTTCTTTCAAATTTTTTCACTTCTTCTCCCATACTGCATAGTCGTTCCCTGAGGTAGCAAGCTGGTAGTTAGAAGGAACAAGGTTTCCAAGATCCATCTTTGGTCCAATCTTCATAATAATTTTCTCATCAATAGATGCCATGTAAAGGTCGGAATCAGAAGCCAGAATATTAACCGTGCTTGAGGTACTGATCCCATTCCTGTTCCTGATCGCCACCAGTTTACTAATCTCATCCTTCAAACCCCAATCAAAGAAGTGATCGTAAAACTGCAAGAGGAAGAAACATGTTTCCGTTAGGTTGAGAATCTGGCAAAGTAAACAATTAAACAAGTGTATTTGGATAGTCAAAAGTTACAAAGAATAGTGACAAGTTAAGAAGACAATGCTGATTACTTCTGCTACTGTTAACTTACAATGGAGGGGACGCCAGGATGGGTGAGAATATAAGCATATCCCTGCATGACTTTGTCAGATGGGAAGGGCCATTGATTTTGGGTGGAACCGGTGTCATGATTGTCGACGAAAGTAGCAGCATTTTGAGGTAAAAGTCCAATCATTCCTGGAGGTTTACCATTCGAGTCCTTCAACCGCCATAACTCCCCTTGCACGGCAGCATTGAGAACCCCTTTTGTAGTGAAATCAAATGCTGTAACAACCCCACCGGCCGCTTCAACCCAATCTTTTAGTGCACCGCGATGTGAATCTTCTTGTCCAAGAGAAAAGTTTTCCCATTTCTCCCCAACAGCGAAATCTGGTGAAGTTTGATCCATGTAGATTTTGGTAATGCTTGGGGCATAGCCTCTTACAAAATCAAAACGCCATCCATCAAATCCAATTTCAGTCTTTAACCAATTCATCCAATCCGATAATTCCTTTTGTACCCTTGGATTGAGATGATCAATGTCAGGAGCAGGCTGGTAACCCAGTCCAGTGTCAGGATTGCCTGTGCCATCCGAATACTCCTTATCATCGCCACAAATGAAGGATGGCCCCCAATCTAAACGGTCATCTGGGGTTCCACCTTCAAAAATACAATATATACCTCTTCCATCTTTCCTCTCAGCTGTTCTATGGTTTATTACTATGTCAGCAACACACTTGACTCCTTTTTGATGGAAAGCATCAATCAATGACTTCAATTCTGCCTGAGATCCATACTTTGATGCGTCAAGATCATACAGCCTTCCTGGCAGGTATCCTGGATGAAAAATGAGCTCCTTGAGGATGTGAAGATAGTCATCAATACAGTCAAAGATGGCTAGGACAGGACAATTTTCAAACAAAATACAAGGCCTCAATTCTAGAGAAGAGAAAAAAAGCTATCTGCCACAGTAATCAACACTAAAATGGCCATTGATCCTTTGGCAGATCAATCAGAACATTCATGTAATCATTCACACCACATGACATGATATCTATGATCAATGAAGAATTAATTGTAGAGTATACCCTGGGGCCCAACGGACTGCGATGGTGGAGGGAGCCAAACATGTGTAACACCAGCGTTAGCAATATCAGAGACGGAGTTCTTGAGAAAGTTGTACCATCCACCTGCCTTGTTGCATGATTCCCAGTTGAAACCCTGTAGCAACATCAAATCCTTAAATATTAAAATTATGTTTTAATCAAACAGAAGCCTCTGCATGTTGTCAGGAGATAAAAAAAACATACCTGGAACAGTAAGGCAGGGGATACCAAAGAGGGAAAGACAGAGAGGAAGAGAGAGATGAAGCAAAGTGAAGTCAACATTTGGCCTTTTGTCTTGAGGGCTGAGGTTTATGCCGTCTCATTTATAGGCATCATCTGCATGTTTTGGGATTTTCTGCGTGATTGATGCTTCAAAAACTTCGAAGTCAATTACGTGTTTGAAGGAGAGAAATGAATTTTGATTGAAATTAATAAATAGACAAAAATATTAAATTTCTGTTTAAGTCTGAAACCAATTAAACGATGGTCGTAATAATGACTCCATGATTATTCCCATCAAGCCCCATCAAAACAAAGAGTCCAGTTCGGAAGCTGCCGGGAAATTCTTCCGAAGGCCATTGCACTAACCACAATCAGTCGGTAGATGATATTTATGACGTCTAATGGTACCTTGAATGAACTCAAGCCATTCAATGATGCAATTCCAGCAAGTCTATTTGTCACAATTCAACGTATTGTATTGGTCATCTGTGATGTTTCCACTTCAAGTTCTTTTAAGCTCCTTTTATCTTATTACAGTTACAACCTTCCAAATCCCTGAGTATTATTTTCTTGCAATGCAATTCCCCTTATTTAATGCTTTACTTAATCATTGATTTTTATCTTTCTTAGATATTAATCATTTCAAAAACGTTTTAGCCATGACTTTGGCTTTGCTAATGGTATATATTTACAGTTACTTTAACCCTTGTTTGACTTGAGAATTGGGCAAAAAGTGCAAATATGCCAACATGGACAGTGACAGCGGTTGAATCTAATTCCAGCTTTCATGGATTTAATGGAAGACTTGGAAGATATATATTATGAGAAGACTTGGAATAAAACAATTGTAGTTGGTGATCAGCAGCAATTGCATATCACCAGAATTTTATTATAGCACAACCCATTTCAGGGTTTGCAAGTTAAGGAGCTGTTTCAAAGATCTTGATACTTGGTTGGACAATGCAGTTGCCTGATGAAAGATAAAATGGTCCCCACGCCCAAAAAGAGTTACAAATCAAATCAAGCGCCCTGACAATAAGTTAACAAGGTCCAGCGAACAGCAAGTAAGCATGACAAGCAAAATTAGCATCTGATCACATGGTGAACTTGACAAGAAGGGAATTGTGAATCCAACAAAGCACGTAGTCTTTGGTTGAAAAAAGTAGCATATTGCAATTGATCAATAAAATGGATTGTGGAGCTTTATAATCCAAATCCTTAGGGATTACAACTGACTTATCAATGAAATAGTTTGACGGATGGCTTCCATTTATACTTTTCTAACTTAGCTTTCCCAACAAAAGAACCTAATACAGTACTACATTACCATCTCTGCTCACAGCTTTGCAGGCTTTGGGAAAATGTCTGGAGTGAATTTCTGAGCTGCACTCAAGCTCCCTTTAATCTTCATTGCACCCCTGCATCATAGATTTCAACATATTAATTGTTAGACACATTGAACAGATCCTTAACACTGCAACCCCCACTTCCTTCAACATCCTCCCCCCGAAGAAAGAAAATACTAATAATAAAGGCTAAATAAATAGAAATGGGAAATTGTACCTCATAAAGGCAATCTGGGGATGCATCTTCCCAGTGGCAACCTTTATAAAATCATCATCCTTAAAGGAAAATATAGCATCAGGCTTTCCCCCTTCATATTTACCTAAGTTTCAGAGCAATAGGATAATGAAAAATTATATAATAAAAAATAGCAGTATCTTAATGTTGCTTTAGTTATTAGGTCCAACTAATGCAATAAGAAGACTGAATTAATTGTATAGATCCATGAATCAATGTAATCATACTGTATCTCCAAGAGCAAGTCACCGAGATAAAAAGTAAACATATACAAATAGAACAGTCATAATACCTATTTTATATGGCCAAAAACTTGCAGAAATAAACTGCAGGCTTTATCTTTAACATAAGAGCACCATATGTTAGAGTTAGGTAACCCCCTTACCTGCCAGTAGGGTGAAATATTAATGGACTTTGCCATTGAATATCTAATAATGGAATGCAGTGCAAGCTGTCAAAGAATTAATAGGACTTGTACCATGTAAAGCATTAACTAATGAAATGGGGTCTACTCTGCTACCATTGTCATAGAGGCAGTTGAATAACCAAATAATGATCATAGAACAGACATGTAAGAAAATGATACTAGAAAAGAACCCCAACCGGTTACAAAATTTATACTCTAATTACAGGATTAGGAGAAATGAACTAATCAGCAGATACTGGCAAGCAACCATTTCAGTTTTCGATAAGCAGATAATCTTTTGTAGATAAAACTTCTACAGAATTATACATACATATGTAAAAGATACAAACTTCAAACTCTATTCCATCATCACAATTTACTAAGCTGCAATTTTATCAAGAGGCAGAGCAACATAAACAAACCCAGCAAAACATCAAAACCGGAAAAAGAATACAAGATTAACAAAAACACGATAGGTCTTAAAAAAGAAAAGAAGAGAAGAGAAAGGGCTAACCTTTTGTAACCTCTCCTTTCTTGAGATCAACAACGTAAGAAACCTCATCGAACCCAATTTTCTATACCTCATAAACAAAACCCAGAATTAAAAAAAACAAAACTTCAAATTAAATTGAAGTTTAAGAAAAGAAAGAAAGAATGCATAAAGGTTGGACCTTGGGGGCAATATTGATTTGGTAAACGAGGCCAATCTTCTTGGTGAGCTCTTTACCAGCATCGGTAGCCAAATGTATCTTCATCATCTCAAACAAATTATCGGATTTCAACTCAGTATTCGCCATTATTACACCAAATTTTGAGGAAGCGAAGAAGAGGAAGAAGCAGCTATGGAAATTGGCTTTTGTCTAACGGATCCTTAACACTGTTTTTATTATGTAGGTAGGGAGAAGGCAGCTGGCGAAAATTTATTTCAATCCGGCAAGGGATCATGAAATGGCTAGCGTGACACGCTTTCCAATAAAAACTATTTAATATTGTAAAAAAATGATAAAAACCTTGCTTCCATACGGCTGTTTCCATGGGGAAGCTGTTCTTTTTCCCTAGTCTCAGTGTTCACATATATCAGAGCTTGATGGCTTACTTTTAGATAAGTTGTACCTTACTTACTGTGAGAACGTTGACAGGGTATTTATCGCAATAACTAGTTAATTAATTCTCTGTACCAGCTTGACGTGGCTTGTCCACGTGGGATTTCGTTTATTAATTTTTCGAGTACTTTCTGGTCTGGTCTGGTTCTGGGCTAAGATATTTTCTAGTGGGCTAAGGTTTAACACAGTTGCTTTGATCTAGAAGTGGGTTTTGGGCCTTTGGGCTTTGAGATTTTCATGAATAAAAACCTTAACTAGTCTTGAGTTGAAATCCTTGCTATATCTATTTTGCATTTTACTTTGACAGTAAAGATCTGAACTTAGAGCTTTTGATTTAGAGAAGTAGTGCAATGCAATTTTCATGGGATATAAACTTTTTAAAAATTTTTTATTTAGTCGATGTAAAATTGAAACACACTGTCTACCTATTCTGAAACACTTGACTTGACGCAATTAGGTACCATTGAAATAATGCCTCAATAGAGTAATTAAGAAAGGGGAAGATTAAGTCATGTTAGCATAATAATAGTATTGAAAAAAACGGTGGACAAGAGCTGTTCCCCTTGGATAAATAAGGGGAAAACACGGCCCCCATTAAACAAATTAATAGTATGAAGGGATATTTGGATAGCGTATGGGAACGTGAAAAGCGGATGAGGTGGTGGCGTGTCCGTTTCTCATTCGAAGCTTCTTCAGTTATCGCCAAAAGCAAGTCACCTCTCTTTAACTGCCGGAGGTAAGCTGCTGTTCATTTCTTCAAATTCTTCCGCATAACATGAAGAACAGTCTCCTAGCTAGTCTTTGATACCAATTGTTCTTAATTTTAGCGGCTGTTCTTGTCGAAACCTGTATCCCTGTTGGTTCAGTTTTAGCAAATCTCCGTCGAGTGTTTGATGAACTATGAACTGTTACATGTTTACTTGTTTGCATTGGATGGTTAAGTTTTATCCATGCTCAACAGAAAGAAACCAGAATTGGTATGATAAGTTTGGTTTCATGGAGGAAGTGGGCAAGTGGGAAAAGTACAAAACAATAGGAAGATCAGAAAATAGGGGTGTAGATTGACTCTGATCTTCAAAGTGCTGGATGGGTCTTTTGACCCTTTGGAAAATGGCACCTCTGTTCTTGCTTTAGCTGAAAAGTCATGTAGTTTCTTCTTGAAGATTGCAGTTGTCTGGATAGATATAAAGAAAACACTGTCATTTATACAATACGAATGATCCATATTTTCCCACTTTCTGACAACTTGAGAATATGAATATATATACTTCAGAAAATGTCCTGTATCATACCTTCTGTTTACCACCTTTCTTTGAATGAAGTTTATCTAGATACATTGAATATTTGAATATCTGGATAATCAGGAATCTGCAGGTTATTTGTTTACAAATAAAGCATAACTTTTCAACTTGGAGAAAATTCTGATGTTTTTATACGTATTTGTCATATAGATAGTGAATGAGTGATGGCTGCCTGATTGATTACCACTCAGCTGATGGAACCAGACAAGGGATAAGGGACACTAGAAAGATAACCGCTCAATCAGGCAATATATTAACCCACGTATCTCAACTTTGTCCTCTAAATTCATAAATTTTAGGGTGGGGTTTTTTTTTTTTTAATATATTTCTGTTGTGGAGAGTTTGCTGTATGCTGTCATGCACAAGCAGAATATGCTCCACAGTAACGCCTCTTTCATTTTCAGAAAAAATCTTGATGGGCAACTCAATTATAGAATTCCCTGTAGTCTGCCCAGCTTACATAATAATCGAAGTCATGTTAATTCTTGTCTTATGAGGGTCAAAACACCAGCTATGACTATAACTGCTGGCTTGGACTCATTGGAAATTAGCCACACATTGCATCCTGGATGTATCAAAGGTGTGGCTGATGAAAATCAAGGGCAATTATCTGACGAAGATGATGACCTCTGTCCTGTGGACTGTGTTAGAGAATTTAAGACTGATGAAGAGTTTTTGAAAATCCTTGATAAGGCCAAGGAAACAAATTCTTTAGTTGTGGTAGATTTTTATCGAACTTCCTGTGGAAGCTGTAAGTACATTGAGCAGGGTTTCTCAAAACTATGCAAGGGTTCTGGCGATGAAGAAGCTGCAGTAATTTTCTTGAAACATAATGTGAGTATCTTTCACAAGCTGAACTGCATCCACTGCAAAGAAAGCCATGTTATTGCTTAGAATACATGCATCTATCCTAAATTCAAGTTCATGGGTGCGATTAGCAACAAGAAACTTAAGATGGAATTTCAGCACTTAACACCATCTAAATTAATTGCACTTACATTCCTAGGGAAGGAAAAAGGCCTCCCAAGAGTGACCTAGCACTTGCAGTAAATTCTGATAAACTGATATTTATCTGATATGCAAGTGATGTGGATTTTGACCATTTAAAAAATGTAATTCATCTTAGAAGGCATAGATCCAGCAGAGTTGGACTCTTAGTTGGTAGGAGGGCATTTTGACCAGACAAAAAATTGGTTGGGTGTCAGTTTGCATTGGACTAAGTTCCTCAGTCATTAGTCTAAATTTTCCTTCAAACCATCACCAGGACTACGGGTGATAAAATATGAGCTCTTATTATATGTTTTTTGGCGCAGGTACTTGATGAGTATGATGAACAATCTGAAGTTGCTGAAAGACTTAGAATCAGGGTAATCTCTGTTGTAGATTATGTCCATTCCTTATACAGAGTATTTTGCAAAAAATAGAAGCATCAGTTGTTTGCAATGAAAATCAACGATCCAAAGATGCTTAGTTTCATGTTCACTCATTTATTTTGTGTGTACGGATCAACTTTTTGATGAGAAAACCTGAGCATCATGACAATTTGCTTGCTGACTTTTCCTTTAGATGTCATTATCATCTGATCACCTGTGTGGAGTCATTATCATAGCTGAACCTGATCTTTTGTCTTTTGGCAAAAAGATCAAACTGAGTAGAAATTTAAAATTTTTGTGGAGAAAAGGATCTTGAATAATTACTTATGTCTATTTCTAATCAAGTTGGGAAGAAAGAAAATCACCAAGAAAAGGAAGCTTTTTGCATCAATGGTTTTTTGGGGGAAACCTCCTTTTTCTGGTCCATGCTACTTCTTAATTCCAAAATCAGGATAGCATATGTGGATGCATCCTAATCTACTAAGCATGCTTTTCTTTTATTCATGCATCATTCTATATCATTATCAGCAATATATAGTCCTTTTTCTTTGCTCCTGTACTATGCTGCATTGAAAATACGATGAACCTCAATGTTGCAGGCAGTGCCTCTCTTCCACTTTTATAAAAATGGAGTTCTCTTGGAAGCATTTCCAACCAGAGACAAGGAGAGAATTGTTGAAGCCATTCTGAAGTATACATGTACCACTCAAGATGCTTAAGCAAAGGCGGTTATATTTTCGAACTTTGCTTTTGCAGTAAAATATTGAGATACTTGGACTGGATTAGACAAGAATAACTGGTATAGAACGTATTACTACTGTAACCATTATTCATATGGTGTACTTAAAAATTGAAAATGTTGTTTCTATTGTTCTGTCTGTTGACCGTATGCTCCGAGTGTTCATAATAATGTCTATCTGCTAAAGATGAAGCCTTTAGATATGGCTTATGTAAAAATCAGTGGGCCCTCTCCAGCCAACTCTAGCTATGGCTTATCTAGAAATTGAATGATCAGGAATATGGAATGCTTCATATGAAGGAAAAACCATGTACAACTGATATATGCCTTGCCAACTGACCAGACCAACGCATGATATGGTTCAAACTTCAATCTGATGTCTTGCAGAAAGATTTTCCAATGACAATGGTTAAGTAGGATTAAATCAACATATGAAGTGCTGTGGAGATAACTTTTCCTGACCTTCTTATGCCAGATTCGAAGGATGAGAAGGAAAGAAAACAACCAAACAGGCGTTATGAACTCAATCGACTAAGCAGGGTAAGGTAAATGTGTTTGCTGGAAGTTCCTCCAGTCTACATCAGTACAGGATCCTTTAAAATATCATGGCCAAAGCTGCTGGTAAAGACTGACATGACAATGGGCTCAAAGCTATCAAGCTCTGGTAGCCACATCTAATTAGTGGGGTCCATAAGGGAAGACAGCACAAACTGTAGTCAACTAACTTGGTGTCCTTCAGACGGAGCTCGCCTGCCGGAGGCATCACCCATTCCAACTCAGCCCATTGTAGTTTGACACATGGCTCCCTGGCAGCCTCTGGAAGAGAACTCCAAGGGTACGGCATAAGTGGTCATGATTTATGGAAAACGGCAAGCAATGGAAAACCAAAACAAGATGTTTCTCCTCTCTGAAAAGGATTTGCAGATAAATGCGAAACTTGGAATAGTACTTGTTTGCTAATGGAAACCTTTCAACTACCATAGATATCAAATGTCGAGTTACAAATTGCTTGCCGCTAAAAGAAAAAATACGAGGGGCGTTGAATGACAATGAGAATGAACTAAAACTGAACTAGTGGATGGGAAACAACTTACCATCCCCTAAGACCTTGTAAGGGGATGGGCTATAAATTGGATGGTAAAAATGAAAACTGCCAGGCTAAAAGTTTTACTGTAGCGACTAAAAGAGTGAATGAGGTGGGTGAGGCGCGTTCCATCACAGCTATTATTATAATCCACATCCATGTTGCCTTCTACCTAGTAGATTCTTTCCAAAATCTGGTGGGGAGTCCTTGCAGAGGGACTGGAAATGGGCCATATTGACTCCCACTTTGGGATCCTACCACTTCCCACCTGCAAAACCCAACAAAATGTTTTTGTCAGCAGTTATGTGCAGAGAAACAAGTCTTCTTCCTTCCCCAAAGATATGTAATTTCATTTCTTTTTTTCCCCCTCTTATATTTCCTTCTTGTTGTCTTTTTAGATCATTTTTATGAATTTATACAGCCATTCACATGAACAAGAATCCCTTTTCTAAAACATCTTGATGGTAGAACATTCTCTTCTAGATTGATTAAGATTGTTTTTACTAGTGACAAAGAAAGAAATCTCATTGAAGGGGACCAATATGAGAATATGGTCCAAGTTACTGTTAAGCCAGTGTGCTGTTTGAATGACAGGAGCATTACTTATTATTGGAACTGTGATTTTCAAACAATACCTGAACTTGGAAACCAAGTGGTGGCTCATTATAAGCATCTCCAGCTTTGCAAGCTCATTTCCAGGACAGGCATGCACTCCATTGCCAAATGGCATGAAAGTGTTGGGTTTTGGGGCAACCTACAAAAACAGTGAGAGTAACTTATCATATGTCTACAACCAGAGAAATGCCTCCATAAAAGTTAAGTTAATAGCAAAATCATAAATGAAACAGGAAAAGAAAAATATCTACAGACACATTGGATATATAGCACATTTTAGTCTATTCATACCTCAAACCTGGAAGGATCAAATTTCTGGGGATCAGTAAAAAATTCAGGATTGTGATGAATGTTTCTGAACAGAGGCATTACTTTCCAACCTTTTGGAATGAGGTATCCTGTTGCAAATTTTAGAGTCAGCAACTGTCTTATGTCATTTTATATGATAATGCTCAGTCAAAGAATGGGATGCTCATAGGTATTTCGGCAGTGAAATCTGAAAAAATTATCTTTTATGGTTTTGCAGTGCTCTTAATTCCATATTCACCCAAAGTGCACTTTTATTTAGTCATCCCAAATAAATTCTCTCCCTCTGTCATTAAAATCGATGTATCCTTACCTTTGTATTCCACATCAGCAACTGCTTCTCTAAAAGTGAAGGATATGATGCTTGCCATTCGTAATGTCTCTAATACAACCTGGTCAAGTTAATGCTTTCCACTGTTAGCCAGGATTGAAGGGTAGCCAAATCCAACTTGGCAATTCATGAAAAGAACAAATTTCAATGTGACTAGATGCCTGTATAAGGCAAGTCACTATGATTAACAGTTCTCACCTTGTAAGTAACTGGCATATCCCTTGTCTGTGACCACCTCAGTGGCTGGTTGCCTTCTTCATTCAGTCTTCTAATTGCCTTCTGTTCAGCCTACAAAGACAGCCTCACCAATAGTTAAATAAGATTTTCTGTATCTGGCCTGGAGACATAATTTCAATGATAAAGACAAGCAATAAATTAATGGGGAGGGGGGACGAATCTAGAAACCGCAAAAATGGTTGGACTGGTTCCATGCTCTTACCTTAACTGTCTCTAGAAGTTTCGGATTGTCATGGAGGTACTTGACAATCCATGTCATGACGCTGGCAGTGGTGTCCTGAGCAGCGAAAAGAGTACCAATGATGTTATCCGAGATTTGATCACAAGTTAGGACTTCCCCTTTTTCATCTTTGTAATTCAGTAGACAACCCAAAAGATCCTTTTCAAGCAACCTCTTCTCCTTCCTTTTACATATGATATCACTCAAAATCTTACTCAACCTCTTTCTTGCCTGCAGGGAATTCGTTTTAAGGGAATAGGAACGAAGACAGTTAATAATTTGACAAGTCGAACTTTCGAGAAGTTTCTTCCAAGAAGAAAACAAGATAAAGGTCAGAATAAAATCAAAATTAACAGAAATGGGATTGCTTGTATGATATGATATTCTGCTTACCAGTAATGCCTTTTTGTAGGGAGTTCCAGGGATGTTTGTAGGGAAGGAATTGTAGCCTCTGTCAACTATGAAGTAGTTCTTCTTAAGCTCCTCCCTATGTCGAGCTTCCAAACGGCCAAAAATAAATAGTATGCCAACTTCGAAAGAAAACTGCAATCATTGGAGACAAACTTAAGTCAGGAGATTCAAGACGTTATTTATTAATACCAGAACAAAAAAAAAAAGAGAAAAAACTGTGTCAATAAGGAAAAGAATTATAAAACATTGAACCCAATCATTTGTTTTGACGATATTGAAGCGAAATTAACCTTTTTCATTTCATGAAAAGTGTTAATAACATGCCCCCCATCCCAAGTATCTAAAGCAGAGGCTGCTAGGGCATCGATATTTGCCACCAAGTTCCGAATTGTTTCAATGGACAATGAGGCTTGAACCAGCTTCCTGAGACGAGTATGGTAGTCCCCTTGGTGAAAAAACAGCGCAGCTGGACCAACCAGACGCTCCTTGCTTTTGGGGTACGTGGGCTTGAACAAGTGAGCTTGAGTTACCAATACAAAGCGAGCAGCCTCAGGGCTAGCCAGCATAACAGAAGGACAGCCTAGGATATGTGTTTTGAAAATCTCTCCATACCTGAATCACCATGTTTTAAGTTTTACCACAACGAAGTTGAGTGAAAAAGCCCAAAAAGAAAAGAATAAAAAAGACAGTAAAACACTTTGAAAGTCAGAGCAGCAAAACGAAGGGGGGTTTGAAAACCTTTTCTGCTTGGCAGCAAAAAACACATTTGGGTCTTGAGAATAGAGTTGGAGAGTTTCTCCCATATAAGGCCATCCCATTGACCCTGGAGGAAGCTCAGCCTCAGCTCTTCCTTGGGATTCTTTCTTTTCCCTTCTTAACAATCTATATAAGACTACAGTTATGAGAAAGATAACAGCATATGCAAAAATTCCAGCCATTTCTGTCGCGGACACTCTCCTTGGGAGTAGCAAAGTTAAACCTGACTCGTTGTAGAATCCAAGATGTTGGTTTGGTGATAGGAGTCATTGGTGGAGGGAGAAGGGATTGGCTAATATAGAGAAATTGAAAGAACATGGAGACAAGGACGTGCGTTATTTTTATTTAGATTTTGTCATATTATGGTAAGATTCATACAAATCCAACAAAAAACCACTGGACATCATTATGCAGACAATTTTCACCAGTTATTGAGCTAATGCAACATATCCATATCTTTATAATCCTTAGCTACATCTTATTATATTTCTCAAATTTATGTTGATGAATCCAATTCTTATATATATATATATGAATTTTACAGCTTATCCCCCAAATTGCAAATGTAATCACTGTGGTCCAGAAAAATAAAGGTGACAAAAATCTGATTCGCTTTCCTGTTATGCTGCCTGATGCTAACCTGTGGGAATGTGGGGCCTGAACCAATGGAGACCAAGCACATAACCTTAAAAGAGTAATCTGGTAATTTAATATATGGAAAATCTGAGAGTCCATCCATAATCGTCCAGGGCCCATTCGCCAACTCTTCGGGGCACATCCAGTCTAAACTAGAGAAGATAAGCCATAATGATTGAAAAATGAACAATAATTTTGTAATCATCCTGCTAGGTTCAAATTTTACCATAAAGTTAAATTCTAATAGAAAACATAGCTCCCAGTGTAATACAGTAAATATATAATTCAGTGAATTTTTTGAATCGAGAATAATTTTTTATAAGATACATGCATTTATCATTGAATCAAATACTTAGATGTTATTCAATATATTTTATTAAATGTTAATTTGTTAAAGTTTAATAGTAAAGAAATTAACTTTTGATTCAACAGAGGAAAACAAATAACTTCAAATATTATTATACGTGAATTTTGTCTAATTTTATGATAATTTATTGGTTCATTTAATTTATTCGTCGATCAATTTCTTCTCGAGTAATATTGTAATATATGATGCAAATGCAATCTCATTAACAAAGAAAACAAAAAAACCAAATTATCCAATAAATTAAATAAAACAATACAATTGGTCATTGTGAGAAACCTAATTTGTGGCTTCTTGATTTTTCTAGAAACAAAACGAAGTTGAAAACTATGCCCGCCAGGGATTGTGAAAGATAGTAGTTAATGTTCATTCTGTGAATATGGCTTGAAAGCATTAAAGATCAATAATGAATAATCAACAAGCTGACACAATATATATTGACTGCTCGAAACAACTGGTAGCATTTTCCATTTGACTAATTTTAGGATGTGTATGTAATAAATTCTGAGGCAACCAAAGCATGTATAGCTAGAAAACAAAAAAAAGGATTTTGAACATGTTCTCCTAGATGGTCCATGCATGCCCCTTTGAATCGTTATCATATTCAACAGTCTATGTTTATTTGACAATAACAATCAAGCAAGTCTAGAAAAGATGCAACTAAATGATGAATTTGGGAAGATGAAGTGTATATATGAGGAGAATGGACGCATGCTAAATCCCAAACTCAAAGATTTGTATCATGACAAAACCCCAGTCATGATACATGTCCGATGTTGAATTCAAGCAACTATATATATTTCACTCTAAATTCCACTGGACAATGAAAAGAGAAAGTATAGATTGTTAAAGATAGCAACTAGTGTGAAAACAAGCTTAAAATCTAGCAGAAAGAATGTAGGCATGCTAATGATATTGACACTTCTCAAAGAATGAGAGAGTTAATGTTGTTTTGAAGGGAAAATGAAAGGAGTAAAAGGGGGAAGAGTGGCATCCAGCTCACCAGGTAGAGCACGGGGGGGTCTCATGTGATGTGTGGAATTCTTAGGATCTTCGACTTCCCAGTCCGTAAATCCTCCAATCTGGAATTACATGGTCCCTACCATCTCACTGATTCTCCCCGCCCCACTCCTTGTCGGTGCGACGACCAAACAAAAAAAGAAAGAACATTGTTTGTTTGTGTTGGTTCTGCGGTCGTGGAAGTCTCAGCAGCATTGGACCGCAAACTTTTTCGGTGTACGCCCAATCTCTCACACTTCCACTATTGTCAAAGGCGAAGCCCAAAGGCATATATAGGGTGGTTACGCTCATGTCCCAACGCTCGACGTGCCCGTCACCATCACAGCTAGCTGGAGCTTGACACATCTCTGAATCTGGGTGGTCCATTTCCAGAGACTTCCGATACGAGAAAAGTCACCCGCCACCCCATCCCCAAGGTAGAACCAGGAAGGGCCCCGAACTCACTCATTTCTCTGTCGCCATCCCTTTTTGTTTTTGCTCTATTCATTGGTAAGTAGTAATTCAATGTAATCATTAGAATTACGGTTTTCTTTTGGTTATTAGAGAGATGGGTTTAGAGTTCTAGAAACAATACTCTCAATACTTAGCTGCACTTACTAGCATTTACCGAAGTCGATCATGACACTTCGAAGTCGAACTTTTAGCTTTTATACCTTTTTGAAGATACACATGCAAGATCGTAAGTCGTCAGTTCAAGTCTTCTTTGGACTTGGCTCATGCACCTATATATAATTAGCGAATATTACAATTAGTAAGAAAACTACTGTTACAACGTACATTTCATTCATCATCTAGGGTAAGACCAGTAATACAATGAACAATCAGGTACCTGTCAAAAAAATTTTCATTGGATAGGAGTAGATTCCTTGGCAATGATAGGGGTCTGTCGATAATCTTTTCAACATCAATTTGTACATATCCATTACATTAAGTACTGTCCGAAACTTCATTTAACCTATCAAAATATGACACGTAGACTAGCTCATGAAAAAAAGGAGAAAAACAGCTATATGGGACATAGATACATCCTAAGTACAGAAGAGATATCGATGTCCAAATGTCCTTGACACAATCACGTGTGAAAGAAAAAAACTTGATAAATTTTTAATATCGTCAAATATTCAATCTAAAACTAATTATATTTACAAATATAAGAGAATCTCAATTTTATTTTAAACATAAATACATTCGAATTTTTATGTGTTTTTTAGAAAAAATTTAAGACATGATGAGAAGTGGCAATTCTCCTTTATTGCCAACTTAATATCTTGAGTAGTTCTCTGCCAAAATCCTAAATCCTTAACCATTGTTAGAAATGTTCGATTTAAATGTACCATTGAAACGTACTTAGATATTTGATTCATTAATTAATGTATAATCTCACGATTTAAAGAACAGAGTTCGAATTTTTTTTTTTTAATTATAAAAAATAAATGTTCCATCCAAAACACAATTCAAGCAAAGTTGCGTACGTAGACACACAATCGATTTCGGTCAATCACTTTAAACTCAAATGCTAAACAACTGGAAAATTTAATGCTTTTGTTTGGTGTATTTTGGGTACGAGGCTTATCTTTTCAATGTTAACAATCATGCGTGGGAGATATGCAGAATGTACTAAGATACCGGAAATTGCCACTTGTCGAATAACTTGTCGCTCCTGCTTCTCTCGTCTCGACACCTAGTTGGACATTGATTTGATTTACTTAATCTCCAAATGACAAGGAAATCTCTCCTGGATCCTTAGTTCGTCAATCATTTAGGCCAGGGGTCGGCTGCTTACATGGTTCAAGGCACGATGTGCACCAGCTTTGGGACAGTATCTCATTAATATTATCATACACTAAGGTTGTCTCAAGCTGTATTTCCTTCTATATTATGAATTTCGAAGAAGCTTTTTTTAATAACTAACTTTGAAAATTAATAGACTTTTGTATAGGTTTGATCAAAATTTAAAAATGTCTGATATTTTTCTCAAAAAATATTCACAAAATATGATGAACTTTGTTCGATTTGATAGTTGTTTGGTATTTTTTTCATAATTTTGTATTATATATTTAGTAGATTTTTTATATATTAACATCACTCTTATCATTAATTTTTCATATTGAATTTATGAATTAGTGTTTAAAATTAAATTTTTGGGTAAATAATAAAAAACTAGACAAACAATGGAAAATATAAAAAAAAACACCGAAAGAAGTATCAAAGGGGCCATTTAATCTAATTAACAGGTACTTAATAGGAAATCAAACCAAATTCGGATACTTGTAAGTTGACACAAGATAAAAAATATCCACTTATCAACCTGTGTAATCCTTGAAGCAATAACTTGTAATAGTTGTATCCACATATTGCGGGGATCAGAAGGGGAAAAGGGGTTTGGTTTCGGCTTTCGAATCAAGGTGGATCATATAGGATATGAACCTACGAAATATAGAAAGAAACTATAGCAATAGGGATGTCTGAATTAAGTTCATCCAAGGAATCATATGAATCGTGCGCAATGCATCATTCCCAAAAGTTGGAGGCTATAGATTTGCGCTACATCAAGTTGCAGGCTATAGAGAGGAAGGATGGAAGATCTTGAACAACCCTTTAGCTGTTCATTGCCCACGACTCTTTTGAGCTTGAGCTGCACCGAAAACGCCAAGATATCCTATCAGGTAATCACCATGGGCAATACTAGAAATCTCGCTGCTTCATGATGAGCTTACTATATAAATATATATACATCCTCATTTATTGTCCTTTTTGATTGTTTTTTTTTTTTACAATTTTACGTCAAGTGTTTTATAAACTTCTCATATTAGGGTTTAATATTTATGATTTTGAATTTAAGATTGATAACATAATACTGGACATGTGACGTAAAATTATGAAAATAAACATTAAATAAAGATAAAAAAATTTTATTCATATATATTAAATATAAATTATCTATTACTACACTCTATTTTATCAAAAAATAATGAAAGTTTCCGATTTTAGTTATATTCCAAGAAGCTGTGGTATCAATACTACTACATCAACATTCCCTTGTTGTCTGCTCTGCTTTAGCGGATACACAGCAACCCCATGTTAGAAAAAATTTAAGACATGATGAGAAGTGGCAATTTTCCTTTATTGCCAACTTGATATCTTGAGTAGTTCTCTGCCAAAATCCTTAACCATGGTTAGAAATGTTCGATTTAAATATACTATTGAAACGTACTTAAATATTTGATTCATTAATTGATGTATAATTTCACGATTTAAATAACAGAATTCGAATCTTTTTTTTTAATTATCAAAAGCAAATGTATCATCCAAAACATATTTCAAGCAAAGTTGCATACGTAGACACAATCGATTTTGGTCCATCACTTTAAATTCAAATGCTAAACAACTGGAAAAAAAAAAGACGACTTTATTAGAAATTCAACTCCATTAGCAAAACTTCAATGCTTCTGTTTGGTGTATTTTGGGTACGAGGCTTATCTTTTCAATGTTAACAATCATGCGTGGGAGATATGCAGAATGTACTAAGATACGGGAAATTGCCACTTGTCGAACAACTTGTCGCTCCTACTTCTCTCGTCTCGACACCTAGTTGGACATTGATTTGATTTACTTAATCTCCAAATGACAAGGAAATCTCTCCTGGATCCTTAGTTCGTCAATTATTTAGGCCAGGTGTCGGCTGCTTGCATGGTTCAAGGCACGATGTGCACCAGCTTTGGGACAGTATCGCATTAATATTACCATACACTAAGATTGTCTCGAGCTGTATTTCCTTGTATATTTATGAATTTCAAAGAAGCTTTGATTGATTTCTAATAAGTAATTTTAAAAATTGAAGTGAGATTGTGATTTTCGACAGCAAGATAACGAAACATGTGAAGAATGTGGACATCTTAAGCAGATTCATAATGAATTATATATTTTTGCATTCAAAATGTTTGAGAACATGAACTTCATGAATACTCATTCCAACACTTTCTAATAGTTACACTTTCAAAGGCTTTCAAACAATTTCAATTAATTTTTACGGTTTCAAAGGGCTTTCGTTATGTTTGTTTATTTTACTGTCAAAATATTTAATTTCAAGCTGATATAGAAATAAGATCGTAAATTCACAAATAAAAACACAAGATCTTGTGTCATTTGTTTTTTTTTTTTTAAAAAAAGTATATTTTTTATATATTGATGGATACAAAGGAGAACACAAAATCCGGTGTTTGTATCTCATACATATGTAAAATAAGTTGACTGATAATCTTGTAAAATCCGATATTCAATGAACACAAAATCTCTTAATGATTGATAAGGTAATTTTGTAAGAGTGGACTCTTTTTTCTGTGCTCGTAACTGTAGTTTGTTGTTTTTGAACTCATTCCAAGGATGAAATGTTCTCTACTTCTTAATTTCCTAATTGATATCATATAGCCTACTAGTCGTTGCAATAACTTTATGATAGAGCAACAGAAGAAGGTGTAATAATGAAGGTGAAGAAAAGAGAAACTTCAGTGAAACTTTTCTCATACCAGATAAAAACTTCAGCAATTTATGTGAAGAATATCTCCATTCCGGTGCATGCATATCAGGTACTAAATTAATTTTTCTTTCTTTTTTGGGGTGATTGTTCTGTTGCTCTTTCTTTTTCTATAGTGAAAGTGGTTGTTTCTAGCATTACTTCCTTTTTATTAATCAATGATATACTCACACATGTTACAAGGGAATTTGAATGTGAAATCCTCCTCAAAGTTTGATATGACCTTTTATATGGAGCCAAGATCTAATCAATGCTCGAAATTTGATCTAACCATTCTAGCATCTGTAGTTTCGTATAGAGGAGAGATAAAAGAATGTCCTTTTCACTTTTATTAGTGCTAAATGCTAATCAAACTTCTTTTACACAAGGATTAGGTCTAGTAGATAATATTCTTCTTCCTCCAACTCTTTTGACGGGCTCTATCTTATATAGAAATGGGATTTTTCCTCTCATCGCAATAAAGTTTCATCCAAACTCCTGCGTCCACTTGAACAAGATTGATAAGGGAACCAGCACAAGTCTAGAACTAGCTAGCTAGGCACTAGGAACATTCACTTGCCCCATTATTTCGACATCCATGCACATTTTCCAATTTCGATCCAATAATCATGCCTTGCAGGTAGATACCGATCACTTCTTAGTTGTTCCTACAACGTTGTTATCCTTGTAATGGCTTAGTGGTCTTGCTGCTCGGGAATGCTTCAGCGTATGCATGGCTTTTCACCTGGAGAAAATCTTTCTTGGATTTTATTCCCTGTCCAATGAATAAGAAAATTCACATTTGGATGTACCTTAATAACTTTCCTCTTCTCACAATTGAAATAAAAAAAGTAAAATACTCAAATATTTTTAAATTTTAATCAAAATTACATAGAAGTACATTAGTTTATAAACTAGATACTTCGTCTCAAAATATATTTTTACTGAACAAATAATCCTTGTCGTTAGTCAACTATCAATATTCCTGTTCGTTTAATGACGTGATAATATTTTTAAAATAATTTTATTTTTTATTAATTTAAAAAATTATCATTAAATAAATTAAAATTTTTATTTTTTTCAAAAAAAATTTCGACCTCTCGCGGTCGACAATCAAGCTCTCCAAGAGAGACCAATCTGGTACTCTACAGGGGAGCACAGGGTGGCGATAGGTGGTTGGTCGGTGTAAAGGGACATCGCAGGCTGACTTGAGAGAAAGAAAATAACAGAAAAAGAAAAAAAAAATTTAAATATTTCATATTCAACATTAACGTTGTTTAGACGTTTGGAGTAAAGTATCTACTTTGAAAATTAATGGACCTTCCTATAATTTTGATCAAGTTTTGTTTGATTTGATAGTTATATATATATATATATATATATATATATATATATATATATA